>NW_009242978.1:1679926-1685808 GCF_000388065.1 Fonticula alba | reverse complement strand
CCCCCCCCCCCCCCCCCCCCCCCCCCCCCCCCAGGAGGGCCTGCCTCGGGCCAGACAAGCCACAGCCAGGCTCCGCCCGCATACGTGTTTCCTTTCCCCGTCTCCCCCTTCCCGGCCGATGGGACCCTTCGCTGGCCCGCTGTTGCTGACCACCCATGCATACATGCGCGTGCAGACACCGCCCCTCCTTCCCAACATGCCCTCGCTCCGTGTCTCGCTGCCTCTTAACCAGCATACCCGGACACGCTCTCGGGAGATCGCAGCGCTCTCGGTGAGCCCGGGCCGCCGGTCCCCCCCCCCTCCCAGGGGATTCTCCACCCGATCGTGACAGGCTGGCCTGGCCAGCAACAGGGACCGGATTTCCAGTCAGCAGGGGCCACCCGCCCTGGCTCTCGGCGCCGCGCCCAGGCGCACCACACAGGGGGGGGGGGGAGTTCCCGGACCCGGTCCAGGCGCCGAGTGAGGTGCAAGATAATGTCCCCGACACACCTTTTGGGCTCTCTACCAGGCAAGGGGGAAACATGGTCGGCCGGTGCCTGCAGGCGAGCATTCAGCCCTCTATTTACCCCTACATTCCTCGGCCGGCCGATGCTCCGTTGTGAATCCGCCGGCCCCCTGGCTCATACTCGCCCGGCTCAAACCCCAGGGGGGTCAGGGGGAGGAAAGGGCAACAGGCGGACAAGCCGAGGGGAGTTGGCGTGCTGGCTCCGGGGGCAGGCTCCCGAAGTTCCACCGCCATTTTCTCCCGCGGACACTCGACTTTCCCCCAGCCGACGAGGGGGCCGCCTCCGCCCGCCGTGGTTCCCAATCTCATCCCCTCTGACTCTCTCCCTCTCTCTCTCTCTCTGTCTCTCTTCTGCTCTCGGACCTCCTCAACTTTTGTCCGCCCCCCGAGATCCTTCTATTTCGGCGGCCTGCCAGATGGAGGGAGGCTCGGTGCTCCACCTCCAAACGCACAGATTAATCCTCCTTGTACTGCGCCGGGGCGCTCGGGCGCCGCCTTGCCCAATGAGTCATGACATCCCCCATATCGGTCGGCTGAATTTCCCAGAATATTCCCATTTCAATAAGAGATTTAAAATGGAACACCATTACCCCGAATGCCTCGAACAGAACACGCCCCCAGAGCGGGCACGTGTCGAATAACGACTTAGGAAAGGCCCCTTCCGGACGAGGGAATCCAGCCGGCAGCAAGTCACCCGCTTCGCAATCACCGGAATATAATTAAGAGCCGTAAACTTGCCCGTCTCTCGGCCCAGGGCCGCCTGCCTCGGGAAGGGGGGTCCGGTCTTGGTAGGCTCCTCCGGCTGTTTTTCACCTTCCTCGCCCGGGCCTAGGTTGTGGGGGAGGGGGGCCCGACGGCGACGGTTTTCTCCTACCCCTGCCCTCCCGCGGTCTTGTGTGGAGACAACACCGCCGACCATCCTACCGAGGCCCTCCGCCCCCCCCCCCTCTTCGCTGCCTTGCTACCGCCGCCCCCCGCTCCGTAACTTCACGCACTTCCCACCTCATGGGAGTCTTGGACCTTCGTGAGCGTCCTGTGCCCCCCCCCCCCCTCCCCCGGCCTCCCCGGCCTCCCCTCCCCCTGCCGGCGAGTATTGGTGCCCTGCAGACACCTTCAACAGTGTGCGGATGTGTGTTAAAGTTCAAGTTCTATTTTCTATTGTTCTAGGTCCGGGCCGGGCCAGGGACACATGTTGGGCATTTGCACATGTGTGTATGTGCCTTTGTGTGTGTTTGTGTGTGTGTATGTGTGCGCGTCGGGCTGCGTGCGGGAGAGCCGCAGGCGCGTCTGCCCCCTGCAAAATTGACATCAAAAAGTGAGAGAGCGCCTCGGCCTCCTCTCGTTCTCGCTCGTTCGCTCTCTCTCTCTCTCTCTCTCTCTCTCCCTCTGTCGCCCCCTTGCCCCGCCCTTCTCTTAGACTCAGAGGCGGATCTCTGGCTCGTGGTGCTGCGGCTGGTGCTGATGCTGGTAGACCGGCTGCTGGTATACGCGCTGCTGGTTCTGGGAGTTCGCTGAGGGCATAGATACGTCCGGTCCATGGGCATAGGTCCCAGCCTGGGTGGCACATGCCGAGCTGCTGGTGTCCCCTCCATCCCCCGGAGCTACCACTGCTGACGGGGCCCCGGGCTCCATCATCTTGGGGAAGGGAGCCGAGTCACCGGTTGGCGGCTGTTTCGGGTCCCGATCCTGCTGCTGCTGCCGCTGCTGCTGCTGCTGCTGCTGCTCCCCCGACAGGAAGTGCTGGAGAGGCTGCCGCATGTGCTCCTGCTGGTCATAATGGCCCCCATGATCCGGGGGATACATCGAGCATGGCTGCGAAAAGTGGTGCCGCGAAGCAGCATACCGTTGCTGCGGTTCGGACGGGCAGCTGCCCATCGAGTCCCTCCCGGTAGGCGAGGCCGGCAGTGCCCCATTCGCGCTGATGGAGGCCTTTGGAATCGGGTGCAGCTGGGCGCCCCCCATCTCCGGCCCCTCCTCGGCCGGGGTGTCTGCCACGGTCTCCGGGGCTCCTCCCAGGGTCGACACCGTCAGCCGGTGCCCGGCCTCCAGGTGGAACTGCCCACCGTCGCCGGCCGGCGCCTGTTCAAATTCGAAAGACCCCGAGCGCGCATGAAGCAGCGGGCTCAATTCCTTGTTGGCCGCCTCGGCATGGTGGTGCTGCTGCTGTTGGTGGTGGTGGTGGTGGTGTTGGTGCTGGTGGTGGTGTTGATGATGTTGCTGCTGCTGCTGTTGCTGTTGCTGCTGCGGCTGATGTTGGGATGGAGCGTGCTGTTGCGACGGTTCCCTCGAGGCCGAGGCGTCCAGCCAATGGGGCATGTGCCCATTCGCAGCGTGCTGATAGTGCACTTGCTGCTGCTGCTGCTGCTCCTGCTGCCGGGGTGGATAGTGCACACCTGGTCCCGGGGCCGAGGTCCCTGCTGGGCCTGCTAGATGCCCATGGGCCCCCTCGTGCAGGGAGACCGCCACCGGCACCGGACCCGCCGGGTTGATCGTGCACATGGGGTACCACCGGTCCGGCGACATCCCCGTCGAAGGCCCACCGGCCCCCATTGCGCTGGAAGGATGCCCCGCCGACAGCCTCCCCAGGTCGGCCATGTGCTCCGGCGAGAAGGGAGAGCTTGGCGTGAGGAGATCTCGGAATGACGCACGACGGCGATCGGCCTCGCTGGCGTGCTTGGGCTCATGCGCGTCTGTCATCCCCTCCGCCGGATACACCAGGGGGGTGTGCTCGGGGCCGGCCTCCTGCGCATGGCTCTTTGCCGAGGCTGGAGGTGCCGGCGAAACAAAGTCGACCCCACTCCCGGTGGCCGAATAGCCCGGGTAGTATCGCGTGCCGGGCTGCTGCTGCTGCTGCTGCTGCTGCTGCTGCTGATAGGCTGAGGCATGGCCCCCCCCAGGATAGTGGGCTTGTGACATTGGCACCCGGAAGTTCGAGGCGCCTGTCTCGCAGCGAACGCTGTCCTCCACTCGCGACTCATTGCCGGATCTGCCAAAAGTGGGCCGTCAATGCCCGAAATGGACGAACCAATGGTCAGAGCAATGCCGAACGAAAGATGCCTCGCCGGGGGCGGCAACATGTCTCTCGTATGCCCCCCCCCCCCCTGTGGCACTGGCGCGCAGAATAGCAGGGTCAAGCCATCGGAACGCACTCGAGGGATCGAAGTTCCGAACTGGCCGGCGGCGTCATGGACATGGAGTCTCTCTCTGTGATGGGGGAAAGGTGATAGGCGCCGACATCAAGTGGCACGCATGCCGAACAGCGACCACATGCCGCTCGGTTAGATATCCACCTTGAACACATCCTAGCCGAAATGCACCGGAACCCTGTGCTCCACACGTTCCAGCCAAATACATACACCAGACACCGCCCTCGCCCCCTTCCGCCGGCTCCTCCCCGGCCCTTTGCCCTTCCCATCGGGGCCTCTCTCTCTCTCTCTCCCCCTCCTCTCGGGCCTTGCTCTCACTCTCACAGACACTCATAAGAGGCACCAAAGCACACGGGGCGATCCTTGCCCGCGAGACGCACCGCGATGGGGCCCCGTCAGAGGGGCGCTGCAGGCCGTGTTGATGCGCAGACCGGCGCCCGGCTCGACAGCCGAGCTTCCAACGGCTCCGCCATGGCCCGGGCGAGTATGGATGCCGAAGGACTGTGCCGAAATCGATACGCCGGACGGGGAAACCGGCGACACGGCCATCGCCTCACTTGGCGACAGAGGCTCCCCCTCGGTGGGCTTGGCAAAGCGCGGAATATGCGTAATCGACAGATGAGCGCCCGGGTGGGGTGCCGTCCCGGGGCGCGGGACCCCAGCGCCGGGGGCCATCTCCGCGCTGGCGGCCGCGGCCACAGCCGCCCCGAGTCCCGGCATATTGGCATTGATATGCCAGTACAGGGCGCTGCCCAATTGAGGGTAGGATCGGTGGATCTCGCCCCACAGGGCCGGGTCGCGCTGCACAAGGACCGCCAATTGGCTGAGCTGCTCCAGTGCCACGCTATCCTGAATGGCCGGAGGGGGACCGCCCTCCGGGGGAACGGGCAGGTCCCCGGTCAGGAGGCCCATATCCCCCGCCGGCCCGGCGGGCCCCCCCGAGCCGCGCAGCAACATTCCCCCATGGGCAAGGGACTCTTGACGGGCCGAAAGGGCAGCGGCCTCCAGCAGGGCGGCCGTGGCCCGTCGAGCGGCGGCCGCCACACCGCCAAGTGCCGCCGCGCCGACCGGGCCACCGCCACCCGGGGAAACCGGACTGACCGGACCCGAGTGCGATCCATCCAGGCGCCGGTCTCCCGGACTGAGGGGCGATGTCGGCCGATGCTGGCCATAGTACGGCGACGGGCCGGCGGCGTGGGGATTCGCGTGGGGATCCGCGCCTCCGAGAAACAGGGCTCCCAGGCCTCCCGGCGGGGCGGCCATGCCGACCCCAGCGCCCGGGGCTCCGGCATTGAAGCCCCCGAGCATGCCCATCTCCCCGCCATCGGCCAGAGGGAAGAAACCCCCGGGCCCGGCGGCATCCACGCGACCGGCCAGGTGTCCAAAGCCATCGGTGGCCGCCATCACCACATCCCGGTGGCGAGTGTACATGTGCTGCTGCAGGTTGTCGTTCCGGGAAAAGTACCTCCCGCACCCGGGGACCAAGCATGGGAAAGGCCGTTCCCCGGTATGCGTCCGCACATGGCGAATGAGATGCTCGCTGCGGCTGAAGCGCTTGGCGCAGCCCGGGAAAATGCACGGATACTTGCGCCGCCGCTCGAGCGGAGGCACGCGATCGGCGATGGTCATACTTTGGGCGGCAGGCCGGAGGCCGTGACCGGGTGCCGGGCAAGGGAGCGTCGGCGTGGCTGCAGGTCAGGGGAAAGTCCACCACAAGGGCCTTGCACGTGCTGGGCCGAGGATGTGGGCGATGTCGGTGGTGGGTGTTCGGACCGCCGCGGCAGCGAGCGAAAGCAATCAAGAATGGCGTACTTAGTGCGGCCCAAGGGTAATAGCGCGGGGCCGGTCTGTCGAGTCGCGCCCTCAATCGTCGTGGCTGGAAAAAGGAAGGAGGAGGAGTGGGGGGAAGTCTTGGCGAGGAGGTGTTGGATCGATCTGAGGAGGTAGCGGGAGGAGAGCGTGTCACTTGCAGGTGTTTGTCTCTTCTTTGGGAGACACTGTCTCAGGGCGCTTGCGAAAGAAGGGCAGACGTGCGTATTTCGGGAGGAGGCCTGATGTCGCCGCGAGAAACTGGCCGGTCTCACTGGGGGCCCTAAAATGATTGGGGGGTTGACGGGGACGAGGTGACATAACCCACAATGGATATTGTGCCCGGCACCACTCTCTGGTCACCCCCAACGATCCGGCCCTCGGGCGGTGCCTCGCATCCTGGAGCCGGGGGGGGGGGGGGG
>NW_009242978.1:1669708-1679496 GCF_000388065.1 Fonticula alba | reverse complement strand
CCCCCCCCCCCTCGCGTTCTCCGCCCATCACACGCCTGGCTGCCCATGCCCGGGCTCTGGGCTAAACACCCTCGGGCCAGCGGGCCCCACCCGCCAAAGGAGAACCGCCCATGCTCACGGGCCCCCGCTCCGCCCCAATGCACCGGCCTCGGCCCCCGTCCCTTCAAAATCGCCCTCGTTTCCTTGCCCAGACAAAAGGATTGCCTCGGAAAACCCGATAGTTCTTCCCCCCCCAGCCATGAGCCGGGAGATAGCCGTATTGCTGTCGGAAAATGCCGCGGCCAAAGTCCCACATCCGGTTCGCCAACCTTCTGCTCAACTCGCTCTCTTGTCCCACTCCTTCACTGCCCTCCCCCCTCGCTGTCTTTCTCTTCCTCAGCCCAGCCCGTGGCCGCGCACTCGATGGCTGGGCTTGATGTCGACGCCGTGTCCTCCAGGTGGTTGCTCTTTTTCGCTGCCACAAAAGCAATTTTTGCCATCCGAGCCCGCCGACCCACTGGCCGGCTCGGCATGCGGGCGAAGGCCCTGGCTCAGGTACCGGTCGGGGTTTTGGCCTGCCGGCCGACCGGCCCACGGCCCGCCGGGAATGTGCCCGCCCTTCGGGGCGACTAGCCCGCACCCCTTCCGGGCCCTGTCGACGGCGCAGGCGTTTTTCCCGCCCGCCGGCCGGGCCCTGGCTTGGCTTAAGTACATGCCCGCCCCCCCCCCTCCCTCGCCCCCCTCTCTTGCCCCCCTCCCCCCCCCCCCCCCCCCCCCCCCCTCCCCCCCCCCCCCCCCCCCCCGCTCCCCGTCCCACCCACGCAGCTTGCCGGCCCGATGCTTTCTGCCAACGCCCTTTCGATCTCCCCTCCCCGGGGATTGCAGGCATAGGGGAGCCCGTGGCGGGAAAGCGCGGAAGAATGAAAGGAAAATCAGCTGGCCCGCTTGCCAAGAGCGCCAAAACACCGCGGCCGAGCGCCGGCACCTGGGTCGAACGGGGGTCGCAAAGCGGGATAAATGCCCGGCGAAACGTTCCTTCACCCACGGACACTGGTCCCGCTCGGCTAAGCCAGTTTCTGTCCTTCTGTCCCTCCCCACACCCCCCCCCCCCCCCCCCGCCCCAGAGCCCGACCACTGCCCGCCGCGTGTGATGATGCTCTCTCCCAGTCAAGGGGCCAAAGGATACCTGGGAGAAAGGTGTGAGCACGCCCCACTGCGGGAGCAGCAGCCTCGCGCCCGGTTTCTGCGCCCCCGACTCCCCGCCGACATACGAGAGACTGGCCCGATTGGCGCGTCAAATTCCAAGGGACATGTGTATTTCTGTTCCTCCTCTCTCCCCCTCGGTCCTCCTCAAGGAGAGGTGTGAAGGATGGAGGGACAGGAGAGGGAAGGGAGGGAGGAGGGGGGGGGGGGAATGGCTGAGCGATGGTTCAAGGGAAAAGGGACCGACCCAGGAATTGACTTCATCATGCGCGTGCTGGCGATCAAATGTGCGATTCCAGGAAAGCCGCCTGCAGGGCATCATCCTCGGGCGCGGAGGCGGGCGCATCGGTCGAGGTCGTTCTCGACCGAGCTCCGGCAGCCCGCTGCCGAGCAATGGCCGCCGAATTAAGCAGCGCACCAGACGCCCGCGAGGGGGACCGCAGAAGCGGCGCCGCCGACCCGACACCATTGGCCCCCGGCTGCCGGGACACCGTGGATCGAGCGCGAGCCACTCGCGAGGCGGCCGGCGCCTGCCCCGCCCCGGTGGCCCCTCCAGCCGCCAGCGACCAGAGCCCTGCATCGCGGCCGGAGGGTGACGTCGGCGAGGACAGCGGGTCATTCAGCGGATCCGACGACGAGGAAGCCGAAGCCGAGGCCGCTCCACTGCCACCCGCCGATCCGAGATCCACCGACAGCGGGTCATCCAGCAGATCAAGCCCCGAGGACCCGGCTGACAGACCGCCGCCGAGACGCCGAGTGGCGCGTCGGCGCGGCTGGCCGACGTTCGTTGTGAAGGATTCCAGACTCACATTGTCCAGGCTGTCGGTCGATGGAATGCCGCTGGTCATGCCGGAGCCACCGCCAGCCACCAGGTCCACCAGTGACGAGCCGGCCGACGAGCTGCCCGCATCGCTGCCCGGCCCGCTGGAGGCATTGCCCCCGGTAGCCAGGCGATTGCGCACGGCATTCAGCGAAGGTGGGGCCAGGCCCATCTGGGACTTCGTCCGACGGAAGACCGAGCCACTGTGAATGGTGGCGATCAGATCGTCCATGGCGCCGGGACCCTCGTCGCCGGTGTCATCCGGCATGTTGCCCGGAGGCGGGCGCCGGCGCCCAGCCGCACCAGGACGCCCACCGGCACTCGTCCCGAGCGCCGGCGACGAGGCGGCGGCCGCGGCCGCAGCGGCCGCAGCGCGAGCCTCCCGGGCTTCCTGCTGACGACGCCGCTGGAAGTCGGCAATATTCTCCTTGTGGCAGCGTGCAAGCGATTCCATGAACTCATTCAGCAGGCCGAAGATCTGTTCGGTTGACGTGGCCTTCGGGTCCTCGCCATACAGCAGGGCCACCTGCTCGAAGGCTGGGTCATTTCGAATGATGGGCCGTGAGCCACATTGGCGGTTGGGTCAGCAAAAAAAAAAGAAGAAGGAAACAAAAAAGCCAACCAATAAATAACACCCGAGACAGTCCGTGAAAAAAAAAAAGAGGGGAGGAGGGCGACGACAGGGAGGAAAGAGGGGGGGGGGGAGCGAGGTGGCGCAAAGAAGGGAATGCAAATTGGCTGCCCACGGCACGTGTGTCATGCGTACCCTTATTTGCGTCCGCCAGGGACTTTTCGATGGTGCAGATCCGCCGGTGCACGCGCCGGGCAAACTCCGAAAAGACCGTGAAGAACCGGTCCTCCGAGCTGCTTGGCGCATGGCCGACACCTGCCGCATCGGCCTCGGCGCCGCCAGATCCGGCGGCAGCCGCGCTCGCGCCCTGACCACCAGTGCCTGCCACGCCGCCCGAAGTGAGGCCAAGCTTCGGGGACAGGGGCCCGTCACTGTCGTCGTCGGCCTCATCACCGGACAGCATGGCCTCGGCCGGCGGCAGCTCCCAAGAGGGAGAGTGAATCTTCAGCAGGCTGACAATGGCGGCCAGACCGCGGCGAAGCTCGGCCATCTCGCTCTCAATGATAGGAAGACTCACTAAAAAGGAGAGAGAAAGAGAGAGAGAGGAGCAATCAGTATGCGCACATGTGGGGCAGGGAAAAAAAAGAGAGAAGGAGGAGGGAACCGAGAAAGGAGCACGGAAGGGAGTATACGCACGGCGACTGGCATCCCCGACAGCCGGCATCTCTCGACGCAGGATGTCGGCCACACTGTCGCGCGGTGGCTCCCGCTGGGCGATGCTGATGCTCGGGGTGCCGTCCGCGCCGTCGGCCTGCACATCGGCCAGGACCACCGGCGGGTTGCCCAGGGCCTGGGCAATGTAATGCATCAGGGTAAAGGAGGCCGGCCGACCGCGAGTCTCCGGCAGCCGAGACAGCGCATCCAGCCGGAAGCCCTGAGCCTGGCCACGGAAAGTCCCGGAGTTCAGGTAGTTACCAATCTCCAGCACCGTGCGCATGATACGCTGCAGGTGCTTGGCCGAGTAGGTTTGCTTGGATGCAAGGAGGATGGCATCGACATTCTACACGCGCGCGAGTCACACATGTGCATGTATATGTAAAGGCGCACCACATATGCAGCACACGGGAACACCCACGGGTGGATGGCGGCCATAGGCAAATGCGCAGGACCGACACGATGCGTTAGCAACATTGCCCCTCCGGCAAGATTAACATGACCGACAGCGACAATCCCCCCCCCCCCCCCCCCCCCCCCCCCCCCCCCCCCCCCCCCCCCCCCCCCCCCCCCCCCCCCCCCCCCCCTCGCGCCAGCACGCACCTTCTTCACCTCGGAGGATTGCTCATCAAAGCGACAGCGGAAGGTCAGCGCCGCCACACGCTCCGCATAGTTCGGCACATTCAGGCACACGTCCCAGAAGAACCTTTCAACGCGAGCCAGCCGAGCAACCATGCTCGGATCGGTCTTGCCATCCGGGGAAACATGCGTCCGGATGATGCTGATGTCCTCATCCGTCGGCAGGGCACCATTGAAGTACCGCGGGGTGGCCTCATCCAGCAGAGCATCATTGACCGAGAGCAGGGCATCCCGGATGGCCTGGTTCGAATGCCGCACCCGCGACAGGGTGATGGCCATGTTGTTGGACCGCTTCCCATCAATGAGGTTCAGTTCCGGCGGCCCGGCGGCGGCGGCCGCCGCCCCGGCGGCATCCTTCTTCTTGCTGGCATCGCCGTCGCCGGCACCCGAGGCGTCCTTGCCGCCTCCCGGGGCGACTTCCTCCGCGCCGAACAGCTCTTCCAGTTCCTGGAGGGGAATCACACTGATGGAAGCGCCGGAGCCCGTCCCGGCGGAAGAGGGCTTCTTCTGCTGCTCCGAGGTCAGAGGCAGCAGGGTTGGCGTGTCGGCCGCGGCTGGCTGCGTCCAGAGGGTCGTCGACAGCACTCGGGGAGGCAACTTGTTCCAGGCCACCGGGCGCATCTTACGCGTGGGCACATGCGCTGGGGCAGCCGGCGCGGCCGGCCCCGCCCGCCCGAAGCCACCCGGCGGAGGCGGGGGACCGGCGCCAGGCGGAGGCGGAGGCCCGGCACCCGGGGGCGGCGGAGGCCCACCACCAGGGGGCGGCGGCGGTGGCGGAGGCCCACCGCCAGGCGGCGGCGGCGGCGGCGGAGGTCCCCCGCCCATCATCGGCGGCGGCGGCGGCGGCGGCGGTGGCGGAGCACCAGCTCCCGGGGGCGGCGGCGGGGCAGGCGGCGGCGGAGCAGCTGCAGGAGGGGGCGGCGCCGCCGCCGGGGGCGGTGGGGCGGGTGCCGGAGCGGCTGCCGGTTTGGCCGGGGCCGAAGGAGTCGCCTGCTTGACCACCACCGTGGCCGGGTTGAGGGCCTGTCCAACGGCCATTTGGACGTCGGGGCTCGACAGCAGTCGGCGCAAAGGCGAGCAAGATTCCGGCAGCGCAGCCAGGACATTCTGCCAGTCGACTGCGCTCGGGTGAACACTTGTCAGTCCCCTGTCATGGAAAGAACTGCCCCCCCCCCCCCCCCCCCCCCCCCCGGCACACGCACCTTCCTCGCGCCGCTGCTCATGGTCCACGGCCACCGGACCTACCGGCGCCTGAGCAAGGTCATCCTCTACTCCCTGTACAAGACCATGACCCTGTACATGGTGAGCTTCTTCTTCACCTTTGACAATGGCTTCAGTGGCCAGCTGGCCTGGGACCCGCTGTCCAATGCCCTGTGGAATGTCATCTACACCTTCCTGCCGATCATCTTCGTGGGGGTCCTGGACCAGCTCCTGAGCTGGGACACCAGATCGCGAGTCGTTGTTTTCTTTCCCCCCCCCCCCCGCCCCTGAACCCGGCAGATTATCCGGTGGATCGGAGGCAAGGAGATGGATGCCGGCACATGGAGAGGGGGCGACCAACGCACCTGGCTTCTTCGGATCGATGTCCGGCATGGGCGGGCCCGCCGAGGCGGCCTTGGATGCCGGGGTTTCCAGCGGCTCACCACTGGCCAGCAGCTCGTGCGCATCCTCATACGCCTCCTCCAGGTGCTTACGCACGGAGGCCAGCTGCATCGAAGGGGAAGGCGTCAAATGTCAGTCGAAGACTCACTTGCCTCCTGGTCAATCGGTGTGGCGAAAGGGAAAGCGACAAACAACATGTCCTCTCTCCCCCGCCCCCGCCCCCCCCCCCCCCCCGCCTCAGGCTGATGGGGCGTGTTTTGACAAGCCAGCCCATTGGACGCACCTCCTGGACAGCCGAGTCAACGGGGTCGTTGCGCGCCACCAGCGCCAGCAGCCGGTCCATGTCTAGATCCAGGCCGAGAGGCGTGTAGTCGAACGTTTGCCCCGCGATCCCGGCATAGTCGGCCGCCGGGCCAAGTGGGTTGAACACTGGCTCGCTGCCAAGAGCGGCCGTGGCCTCGAGGGCCGCCTCTTCGGCCGCGTCGATGAACCCGGCCACCTCGGACCCGGGGCCCGCCTCGGACAGGCCGGCCGCCGACAGGAAGGGCGCGATCCCCTCGGCCGTCGGCCGAACCAGGGCCACCTGCGAGGCCACCTCGTACATCAGACGCCAGTACTGGTTGAGGATGCGCCGCTCGACAGCCACATCGGCCGACGAAATGGACGTCGCCACCGCAATCGGGAAGAGCATCAGCTGCTGCATCATGCGATTGAACCACATGTGGGCCCCGGTGGCATGGAGCGCCGCGTCGATGGACGCCGCCATGTGGACCGGATCGCTCCAGTCCACATTCTTCAGGTCGGAGATTTGCATGACCTCATGCTCGTCCTCCAGGCGCTCGGTCTCGAAAATGGTGATCTGCCGCCGGAGAGACCGGTCCCCGAGAGCCAGCAAGTCCGGGAAGACATCCGACACGCCGAGATCCAGCCACTCATTGCGGATGTACAACCGCACGGCCAAGTCCTCGGACGAGTGGCACACCGCATTCACCAGCGACATGAGGCTGATCTTGAGGTCGATACTGGTGGCAAATCGCAGGTCATACACCAGTGTCTGGAAGCGGCGGTTCTCCCGCCGGACATGCGCGAAGTGCGTCAGCGAGTCCAACACCAGTCCAGTCCCCACCCGCGGGACGAAGCTGCAGTTGGGGGCACCACCGGCGCCCCGATCACAAGGGAGGAAGGGATTAGCACCACATCACCGAATAGGGGGGGGGAAGGGGGGGGGGGGAGTCTCATGGCTCGACAAAGCCGTCTGCGAGTCGATGGGCAGATTTCAAAAAGGGGCCTGCACCAAAGTGGCCACAGAGAAGCGGGAGAGAGAGAGAGAGAAAGGATGTCAAGGATGCCCATTCCGACGCACCAGATGGCCGCCAGGATGTCCAGCGTGAGAATCCGAGCGTGCAAGCTGCGCGCCGAGATACACAGGGCCAGCGACCGGAGGGCACTGGCACAGAGGGCCGGATCCGACAGGACCGCCCGCAAGCCGACCGGATTATTCATCAGAGCTAGAGGGGAGATATGTCAGTAAGAGCACATGGGGAATTCCCCTTGCAAGCGGCCTTTTCTCCCCTCCTCCGCCGCGGCACTCTTGCACATGGCCATGCCCCCCCCCCCCCCTCCCCACACACACATACACACGCCCAGAGGAAGGCATACCCTTCAAGCACAACACGCAGCGCGTCACCAACTCGCTGGAGTCGTGCGCGCTCAGGAAGGCCGGCTGGTGATCCGGCTCACCAGGTCGACGACTCCCCGAGAAGGCGCCCTCGCCGCTGGACACAGACTCGATGGAGGCCATGGCATCGACCAGAGCCTCGACACCGCTGGCCTCGATGAACATGCGCGTCCAGGCGCCGAGCTCCGTGCGCAGGCAGATCTCCAATGCACGGAGCAGCAGCATGCCCGAGTGCACCGGGCCACCCTCGGCGGTGGCAAGCACCACCCCCTTGCTCGGGGCAACGGGCCCACTGCCGGGGGAGGACAGAGACCCGGAGCGCGAGTGCCCCGGGGAGGGGGTGCCAAAGGACCCGGTGTAGTCATCCTGCAAGGTCAAAGCCAAAACCAGCTCGCGCAGCTGGATGACACACTCATGCGGGTCCAGCATGCGACCAGCGGCGCCGAACTTGGCCGACAGCCGCGACCCGTCCTCCGCGGTGCCGGCCATTTCGCCCTCCTCATCGGAAGACAGGACATCGGCCACACCGCTGGCGTCCTCGCTGGCAGCCGCCTGGGCGACGCTCTGCCGCGACCGGCTCAGCCCGGACGAGGCGGCCAGCATATTTTGCACGGTCTTCACGGCGGCCAGCTCGTCGGTAGATGCCTCCACCGGGCCGGCCGGGCTGCCGGCCGAGTCGGAAAAGAGGCTTTGAATGGAAATGGAACTCATGGAATGGATCCGGTCTTCCTCCCGGCCATAGGGGTCGTATCCGCGCCCGGAGGTGGCCTTGTTGCGCATGGCCCGAGGCCGCGAGGGGGAGGCCGACCGTGACAGCTCGTCGTCCGACTCCCCATCGTCCGATTCGTCGTCCGAATCGTCATCCGAGAAATCCCCAAGCCCATGGCGCAAAGTCAGCAGCGCGGCGATGCGAGCATCCTCGGCCGTTTGCGGCGGCTGCGAGTCGTTCAGCGCCACGGTGCCCAGGTCGTCATCGTCGTCGATCATCGACGAGCCGGTATGGAGCAGGAGGTCCCCATTGGCCGTCGCGCCGGGCTGCTGCGTCGACGAGCGCATGATACCACTGCCAGGCCGCGGGACGGCGGAAAGGTCAGAAGAGCAACGAAGGGACAGGGCGAGCGCGAGAGCAAGGGGACATGGCCAGCAGCCGACATACATCATGGACGAGGAGGGCCGGATGCCGGAGGAAGGCGTCGATGGGGAGGCAAGATTCCCGCCAATGGCGCCGGAGAAGCCGACTGCACGAGCGGCCACCGCCGCATGGCCGGTCCCCTGGCCAACGCCGGCCAGCGGCCGACGAGACCCGGGAGTCGCCTGCGAATACGCATGCGACTGCGGGGTCTGGGGCTCGTCCGTGGTGGGGGACACCGGGGGGGACAGGTCCCCGCCGGCATCCGGCGAGGCGGGATCCTCGTCATCCAGCGGGCTGGCCAGGCCCTCGCCACTGGCTGACGTCTTGGACTTGGACTTCTTGCCACGCGGGCGCCAGGCGGCCGCGCTGCTGGTGGCCCACTGAAGGGCGTGGAGAAGCTGCGACCCGGTGGAGGCCAGTGCCGGCGACCCGCCGTTGGGGCCATCCGAGGACGACCGGCCGCCCATCAGCAGGGCCATGGCCAGCCGGTGCCGGCGACGGGACTTCTTCTTCTGGCGGACCAACTGCTGATCCTCATTGCCAGGATCGGTCCCGGTGGTGGGTGGCTGGCCAGGCGGGTCCCGGCCATCGCCACCCCCAAGAGAGGCTGTCGAGTCCATCTCTGGCGGGGGGGGGGGGGTCAGCATGGGGAAGAGAGGGCAGCGCGCGCGCGCGCGCGTGCATGTGCATGTGCGTGTGTGCGTGTGTGCGTGCATATGTGTGTGTGTGTGTGTGTGTGCCCAGGTGCCTGGCGCGTGAGCATGCACACCCTTGCAGAGGGACCCGCGCGGGCATGTACATGTGGAAACGCACCAGTGGCAAGCTAGAAAGCGTGGTACTGATCCAATCTTGGTTCGGTATCCGTGAAGGGGGTTCGGAGAGCAAGGCGCTTGGGGGCTTTTTTTGTGAAAAGGAGAGGTGCGGAGAGAGGGGGAGGCAAGGGAGGGGGGGGGGGCGCGAAGGAGGCGACAATAGGAGGAGGAGAAAGGGGAGAGAGACGCTGAGGAGTGGGGGTGGATGGCGGGGCAGGTGGTCTAGGAGTGAGCACGCTCGGGTGATTTCTAGCAGTGGCCACCTCTCTCTCCGCTCCTCTCTCTCTCTCCCTCTCCCTCGGCGAAGGGGGCCGCCTGGGCGTCCATCCCTTCCGGGGCCTGGTTCGGGACCGAGGGGAGAAAGATCGACCCCCCTGCCTCATTCCCCTTGCCCACCCTCCGGCCGGGGGCCCCCTTGCTGTTGAAAAGGGCTGCCCTCAAGAAAAGCTAAGTAGCCCGCCGCGTGTCTTCCCAACGTGCAGGCGTGGAATGTGCCGCCATCGCCGGATGGGGTGCCATTGGAGCAGAAGGGGGGCGTGCTCCGACTCGCGTCCACTCTCCCCAACACCGTGTCCTCACCCAAGGAAGACCACTGACCTGTGGGCGCGCCCGGGGCATAGGCCGGGGGGGGGGGGGGG
>NW_009242978.1:1668802-1669296 GCF_000388065.1 Fonticula alba | reverse complement strand
GCATCGGAAGACCCACACCACCAGAGGCCGGCCCCGCCGGGACAGATGGTCATTAATTGTGCGCCCTCGCACCAGCCCAGCCAAGTGGGCGCCTCTCCCCTTGTCTAGAGCGCCTGAGGGATCTTTTCGGCGCTCGCCGCGCGCTCAAGGGCGCGCCCGTGACGCCTGGGCCCCTCGGCGCCGCATTTGGCAGCCCACCGCCGGCCACCGAACCCACCGGCAGACTGAAGCAGGTTGAAGGGCCGAGGCGGCGGTCAAGGGTAGATACTAGCGTCCCTCGATGATGGGCCGGCCTCGCCGGCAGTTCCGAGTAGCTGATGGGCCCAGGTCTGGGCAGGGAAAAAGATCCGACAGCGTGAAGAATGAAGACGCCGCTGTCGCCGCCTTCGCCCCCCCCCCCCCCCCCCCCCCCCCCCCCCCCCCCTGTTCGGTGGTGAAGGAGGGCCGGCTGCATGGAGGCCGGGACAACACATTCCGCGAGAAAGAAAGCGACA
>NW_009242978.1:1660386-1668792 GCF_000388065.1 Fonticula alba | reverse complement strand
TGCATGGAGGCCGGGACAACACATTCCGCGAGAAAGAAAGCGACATTGCTGACTACCGCAGACTGGTCACAGTCTGGGAGCGTTGGCGGCGGGAAAATAGCCTCGTGCATTCCCTTGCCCCCTCGCCTTGGTGCTCCCGGCGTTCGCCCACGGCCACCGCTTGGGAGAGGCATCCGCCAACATGACTCACCCCACCGCTTGCGACGCGCGTGTGAACTACTTGGATGGATGTGTGTATGTAGCTTCGCCGCGTGGATTACTGGCGATGGCTGCAGCCCGGCCTTTTCGTGCTGGCCAACATGCATCTGGCAGAGCGAGAGAGAGGGGAGTAGCAAGACAAGGGAACAGGAAGAACGAGGGAGAAAAGTCCGCTCCCCCCCCAGCAACCCTAGACTCTGGAAGTCACCGCCGCCAACCGCGAGGGTTGAGATGCCAGAGAAAGCATTCCAAAGCCCTTGGAATGAACGACCGGTCAGCTGTTCAAATCACATCATGGGATTTCCGAGGGAGCGGAAAAATTCCAGCCCCTTCCGGCACTGGTTCCGCTCGATGTTGAAGATGGCGTTCGTCGAAGACTGGAGCGGAGGCGACCGAGGGACCCGGGGATTGTGGGGATGTAGGGTTAGCGCGCTGGGAGGATCGTATGGTGGCACCTCCCGGCTCGGCACAGGCGGCAACAGCGTCTCTCTCGTCCCCCCCCCCCTCCCCCCTCGGCCCTCCCGTGATGGAAATAGGGCGTCCGGCACATATGACATACAAGCAGAGCCAGATCGCGCGACCGGCCGCGATAGATGACGGGATACTTGAAGGGCGTGGCGCCGGTGCCAGCGCCATCGCCCGTGACATGCTGAAGGAAGGGGGGCACTTTCACCGGATCGAAGGCAAGGGGCCGCTCGAGTCCAGACTGTGAGGGCAGATCATCCACCGAATGGGCCACACTGACGCCACTGAGCGAGTAGCAGGTGTGGTACGCATCCAGGCGACTTTGTGAGGCAGGTATCGCGAGACAGTCAGACCACACGTGCACCAGCGGATGGCGGAAAAAAACCCCGAGAGGGGGGAGGGGCGGGGATGATGAAGGCGACAACAGCGGCGATGGCAACTCGAAGTCCACGCACCTGGAGGGCTTGTCCTTAAACCCACCTCCACTTGCGTCGTAGCACTGAACAAAGAGGTAGTCCAGCAAGGAGGCTATTTCGAAGCAATCCCCGCAGCAGATACGGAGAAGGAGCGAAGTGAAAAGGCACGAGCAAGAGCAGCAGCAGCAGTGTGTGTGTGTGTGTGAGAGAGAGAGGGAGGCGGGAGCACAGGGGCATGGCCAAGTGAAAAATGTGGCGGGAGGCTGGTCACGCACCCCGGTCGAAAAGGATCGGGTCCATGTGTGAGGCCAGGCTGGCGGAGGTCTCGGCAGCCATCACCGACCGCGTGGTCCCGGAAAGGAGGGCCAGCACGGCGCCACACCAGAAGGAATAGCAGCTGTCAACTAGCTTGTTGGTCCGGCCCTGGAAACCCCCCTCGAGAGACATCTGCCGTTGAAGGGCCCAGTACTGAGAGACAAAGGAAAGGGACAGAAAGGAGCAGAGGGGGTCAGAGGAAAAGGCTCCAGGTACAGGATTGTCCGGGAGGAGAGGGAAAAGAAAAGGGCGCACGGTCAGCGCATCGATGTCCAGGGCGCCGATCGCTCCGACGCAGGCCAACGCCGCAACGCCGCAGTACGTGTAGCCGCCATGCGCCTCGAGGCCCGGCCGCCCGGCCAGGCCGCCCTCATACGTCTGGCATTGGGCGATCCAATCGACTGCGCCCTCAAGCAGCTCCGGCGTCAAAATGTTGGTCATCTGTGCCACAGACAGGGCCAGGTAGCTTCCGCTGTGGGGATCGTCAATCCAGTGAGGCAGGCCCGATCGCGTCAGTGGCAGGCCGTATCTCCCCCACACGCAGTCGAGGGCAAAACAACACCTGCCTCCCCAGGGGACCATACCGGACATCGCATTCGCCATCGTGGTGCACGGCGAACGAGCCTTCCGGCGTCTTGAGCGACATCAGCCACCGGTAAAGAGACTCGCTATGAGTCGAGAGGCCAGTTAGCATGGACATCGACAGAGGGGAGGGGGCCGGACACAGGCAGACACGCACCGGTCAATGAGGCGCAGTGGCTCGTCATCTTCGAAAACACCCTCGCGGTTCAAGTTCACCAGGGTGGCCACCGCGGCGTAGGTCGGGGCCAAGTGCGCCAGCAGACCCGGGCCCCCGCCGAACCCGCCATCCGGGTGTTGGCTCAGTCGCAGGAAGTCCATGATGCTGAAGAGGCCAGAGGTGAGTGGCCTGCGACGGGCGGCCGGGCAGGAAGGGCGCCCTTCCGGCTGCGTACCTGCGCGCATCGAAGTTCGTGATGTTGGCCAAGGCACCGGCTTGGGTGCACCAAAATGTAATCCACGCACGGCTGCCATCGAGCGAGGAGAAGGCCGAGCTCATCGGCCGGAACATGGAGTTTCGCAAGAAGGCCTTCATGTTCGACACATCGAACGTGGGCGCCGGGATGGGGGCTCCATCGCCGGAGCCCGCCTCGGCCGAGCTCCCGTGCTGCTGCAGGAAGGCCTGGTAGTTCGACAGAATTTCCTCCTCCACTTTGCGCTATGTGAGGTGGATGGGTGCGAAAGGCCAACGGGGAGAGGCAGGGGCAGGTGGCGTGCGGGGGGTGGTTAAGGGGAAAAAGTCAGTCAGGCGGACATCCAGGGCCGGTGGGGAAGAAGGCCCGGCAAGTGGCTTGTACCTGGGCGTTCAGTGTCGGCGTGGAGGAGAGGTCATCGCAGGGAAGGGCCTTGTTGCGAAGAGCCATGGCGTTCGGAGGGTGGGGGAGCGGGCGGACGAGAAAATATATATGTATATTCCGGCCGGGAGAGAGTGAGAGAGGGGACGGGCGAGCCGGGGGGGGGGAGGCTGGCCAGGCAGGAAAAAGGAGGGAGACAAGGGCCTGAGTCCGGCGAGGAGGGAGGAGGGGAGGGAGGTGCGGTGGCCCGGGACGCCGACCTCCCGGTCGCGGCTGTGGTCACCGATCGGCTGTTCGCAGGGGCCCCGGGTGAGTGATGCTGGCTCAGGAGAACCTGGTTGTCGCGGTCCCGGGCTTCGCCCGGGCGATCTCGCGCCCGATGTACCAATCGTTGGCACCTAGCACCCATCCGCGGGCATGGCGGACCGTTTCTCCCCAGCGATCGCATGCTCCCGGCCCCGGAATACCCTCCGCCTGGATTGAAAGGCCCCCTCCCCCGTTCCCGACCGCCAGCCCGCCGGGAAGCACCCCATCTGCATCTCCGCCTCTCCGCCTGCATGCCTGCCTATTTCCTCCTTTCCTCCTCTCTGTCCGGTTTATCGCTCCCCCCCCCCATCCACTCACCATGGATCCTGCTGTACCTGTCCGGAGTGTCTTCGGCACATCCAATCGGCAGGCCAACTCCACTGTTGCTGGTATGATGCCCCTCCCCCCGCCCCCCGATCCGGGCTCCCAGCCTCTTCCTCCGCTTTTTTTTCCCGCTTTGCTTGTGCATGTCTTCTCACCCTCTCCCTCTTCTTCCCTCGAGTTCAGATGGCGCCTCTGCCTTTCCCCACCTCGAGCCGGCCGGTCCGCCTCTCAAAAAGGCCCGCCCTGCCGCCGCCATGTCCTCTCCCATCGAAGGGTCTCCACACGATGTACGCTGCCCCTCCAGCACCGGTCCCCACTGCCGATTTGTCGCCTCTGACCCGGTGTTGTCGTAGTCCTCCGATACCGTAAAGCGTCTGGCCCTTCTTTCGCAGAAGGCCATCGGGCAGGTGCAATCCCTGGAGCAAACGAAGGCCGAGCTCGAGCAGCGTGCCACCTCCTACAGCCACCAAATCCAAGCTCTGACCGACTTGGCTGTGGAGGCCATCACCGAGCGTAACATCGCTGAGACCATGCTCGCCAGCACTCAGGTAAGCGGTGGTCCCCCCGCTGGGCCCTGAGACAGCCCGGAAAATGCCCCTCCCACCTTCTAACTCCCTCCTCTCCCCGCCTCCCAGACCTCCCTTTCATCTTTGCGCAAGGAAAATTCCGATGTACGGCCCGTGCTCCCCAATCTCGACATCGACCCTCGATTTTCTCGCCCCCCGCCCCCCGCCACCCCACACGCACACACGCACTGACAGTCGTGGAGTCGGCCCAAACGCTCAGCTCTTCCAGCAGATGGTCAGCTCCTCCACCGAGGTGGAACTCATGCAGGCCGCGGCACGCCAGTTTGCCCTCATCAACCGAGTGCGCTCCCTCCCCTCGCATGCCCCCGGCCCGCCTCCGGCAAATGCCCGCTAACTTTCCGCCCTGCCTCCTGCCCTCGACCCTCCCCCCCCCCCCGCCCCTGCCATCGACAGATTATGTCCGACGAAAGCCAGGATGCCGGGCCCGCCGCGACCCTGAAGCCGCCCGCCTCGCCGCGGCTCCTCGGATCCGTGTCACCGCGCGTAGGTGGTCTCTCGCCACGCGTGGCCGCTCGGCCAGTGCGCCGGCTCACCTCGCCAGCCAGTGGAGATGTCCACCCCCCCGGACGCCATTCCACCTTCTCGCCGATTGCTGCCTCCCCCCGGGCCGGGGCTCCCCGGGTGTCAAGCCTCACCAGCCACCGGACAACATCCCTTGATGCCCAGAGCCCGGGCCCACTCCTCCGGACTCCGGGGCCGGCGGCCACTCCTGCCGCCGCGGCCACGCCCGCTGTGGCAGCCACTCCGGGCACCGCGGCCACACCGACGGGGCTCCTGCTGCTCACTGGCGCCGAGGCGGCCAGTTCCTTCCGGTCGCCGCGCCTGCACGACCCTCTGGCCCAGCACTGCCCCACCACCAGCAGCACCATGAGCCCGATGTCTCGCCTTGCCATGTCCAACAGTGCCAAGAAGGCCACCCTGCGCCAGCTTTCCAATCAGCCATCGCACCAGCCCGCGGAGGAGTCTCCCCGGCCGACCGGAGGCCTGGGCGTCCTGTTCCCCGGCTCTCCGACCACCCCCCAGACTGAGGCCCCGCTGCTGGCTGATGCCCCGTCTTCCGGGCAGCGGCACGTGCTGGCCGATAGCCCTGTCGCACAGGCGGCACTGCGTGCCGCCCAGTTGGCCTGTCGCGCTGTCGGCAATCCACCCACCTAGTGTCCCGCCGAGCGCGCGGGAATCGGGGCATCCACAATCTACACCCACTCTATGATATATGTAATTATTATTGGTTTTTTTTTGTTCTTCCAAAAACACGCCCATACACATGGGGATTTTATGTGGCATCTAGAAAGCCACCAAGGTCGGAGCCGGGGCGATGTTATGGAGCATGCCTGGGAGGGGCGCAAGCGGAGAGACCCTCATCTATGGGCCGGTCATTGGCAGGCCTCCTTCAGTGCCAGCAGGGCCTGCTCCAAGCGCAGGAGAGTCTCCTTTTCTTGGTAGAGAATGCGCAACGGACTGTTGGCGACCCCCGAGCCCGGGGTGGCCGTCAACAGCGCCGGCCAGGCAGCACCAAGACCAGCCCGAGCCTCATCCAGGAGCTTGCCCTGGAAGGCATGTCGGTCATCGGCCTCGGCCAGGTCAATATCCGCGGCCACTCGAGCCATGCGGCTGAGCTGCAGCCGCACGCGGATCAGGGTGGCCTGCACCGCGCGCTCATACGACCCAAGCACAAAGGTATCCGGCTGGTCCGGAGCAAAGCCCTCCAGGACGGTGGCCGGCCGAAGCCCATGCTCCAGGATCCGTCGACTGGCCTCCTCCAAATCCGGTCGACCGAGGGCCAAGATGCTCGAGAGGACCAAAACCTCCCGCAGGCCATTCCCCTGGATGGAGCCACTCTCCGGGCGGAACTCCACCACCGAGAAGTGCGGCCTGGCCAGACGCCGTCAATTTGCCGGCATTGATTGGGCGTGCGGAAAAAGGGGGGATAGGGAAGGGGCGGAGGGTCAAAGGGCGGGTGTCAGCATTTTCGGCTCCATCTTTCGACGGCAGGCATGGCCCCGGGGCACCGGGCATGGCAGAGCAAGGGAGACATCAAATGCGCACAGGCTGAAGCCCAGACTCGACAAGACGCTGGATCGCGTGCGGAGGGTTTCCGGCGGCTCGTTGCGGTTCAGATCAAAGCGAAGAAGAGCCGTCGGCTGCGGGACAAATTGCCCGCCAACCGGCGCCGGCACCGTGAACCCCTGGTACAGCCAGAAATCCCGGTTCGATCGGTCCCCATAGAACATGTGCACGGGGGCTCCATGCCCGGCCGCCGGGTAGAGCGCATGGAACACAAACATCGGCGCTGGGTCTTGCTCGGTCTGCTGGACGAAGGACGAAATTTCCGGCCGGTCAGTGCCCTCCGGCCCGCACCCGCGCGAAGCGTGGTTGATCAAATCCCACAGGGGAACCAGGCAGGGGAGTGCCTCGGGACCACGGCCATTCCCCGCATGGGAGCCGGTCGCCCCGACCGGCAGCAGATTCTGCCGAGACAGGACCTGCGCCCAGGCCCAGCGGAAAAGCGCCCAGCCCGGGGAGGCCGCCTTGCCGGCACCGCTGGCCAGTCGGAGGAAGCACTGGTAGGCGCGAAAGGCCCCGGCCAGGCGGGCAAACAGCAAGCCGCCCGTCGGGGAGCCGGCATCAAAGAGAGCCTGCGCATCGGCTGCCCCGGCGAAGAGGAAGCAGCAGGCCGCCTCGGGCCCGGGCAGAGCGCGGATATACGGCAGGAAGGGGCTGCCCTGGAGGTTGTCCAGCACCGTCAAGCAAAGCCCGACCGCCAAGCGGAAGGAGTGATCATTGGTCAGACGGAGATGGTCGCGGAAGAGCTGCACCGCAGCCGGGTTGTTCAAATTCGTCGGGACCGTGGCGTGGGCTTCCTCCGCCACGCCGGCCAGCCGGGTGCCGGCCAGCAGCCCGTCGGCCGTCAGGATGGCCGACAGTGGGATGCTCAAGAGGGGGTCCCCGGGAGAGACGGAAATGTGGGCACCATCGGCCTTCCGGCTGCCGAGAGCCAAGCCAGCCCCCTCGGCCAGACCATGGACCACATGCACCCGAGACAGATCCACACCAAAGTCCCGCTCCAGCCAGTCTTCCAGGTCGTGGTAGCGTTGGCCGGCGGTGGCCGCGTCCCAGGACAGATGGCCGAATTGGGCCATGACGCCGCCCTGCGCCGCAATCAGCTCATCAAGAAGTCCCTGAAGACGGGCAAAGTCCGCATGCGTGGGGATGGCCACTGTAGATGCAGCAACGGGAGGCCTGTTAGTCGGCGAACGTCCCCGGAACGGGCAGATGGATGGATGGATACCCTCCCCCCTCCACCAAGACAGGCATACCCTCGAGGATCGGCATGATCTGGGATTCAATGGCCTGCACCCGTTGGGCCGGGGAAGCCTTCGGTGGTGCCGACATGGCTCAGTTGGCAGGTACGAGGATGAGGGGCGAGGAGGGATCCGGAAAGGAGGAGGGAGGGAGAGGCCGTGCGGGAAGGGAGCGATGAGGGCGGGAGGCAGGCGAAGCAGGCTCGACAGAAAGTCGAGGAGGTGGAGTCGGGGAGGGGGATATGCCCAAAGGCTCCCCTCCCCCCGGAGGCCAGGGAGGGCGACAAAGGCGGCACATTAGTGCCCGGGGGGGGGGCATTCCTGGGTGCTGGAATTTGCACGCAGAGCGTTGGCATGTTGCCAGATCCCAGCGAAGAGGACGTGATCGCGCCTCACGCGGCAGGCACAATGCCATTTACATACGAACAAGCTGGTTCGTCCGGCAGTCGGCGAGTGTCACACCCTTGTACTCGGGGCCTTGTCCATGTTCGCGGCTTGTGTGCCTGGCCAACCGCGGTGGGCCCGGGCTGCGCCTTCGAACCGGGAAGGGCCTTTCTCAGGGACTCGGACCCCGGGCAGGGCAATAACAACAACAACAACAACAACAGCAACACGGGGGCCGAGCCGTTTTGGGGCTCGGCGCCTGTGAGTGCGTGCGGTCTGGCTTCGAAGGAGCGTAATGCGCACGCCGTGCGGGTCGCCCGCGTCACGGTGGGGAGTCTGTGTGGTGCGGGGACGCAGGAGGGGCGATGACACCTCAGCGTGTGGAGTTTCAGCGGGGCCTACTCTCCCCCGGGGCCGCCGCCCCATCCGGCCGCCGGTCGAACCGGTGGGACCGTGCTTTTCGCCCGGATGCTGGGGGGGGGGGGGGGGATGGTCCCCCGGGCCTCTGCCCTTTTCGCCGGTAGACGGCCGGCCCCCGCGGCGAGGGCCGCGCCAGCCGCTGCCCAATGGCTGGTCGCGTGCTCTGGGAAACGCGCGCGCACTTCCAGGTTGGGTCGCATCGTCCCCCAAGCGCAGGGGAGGGCCGCCATCAGGAAGGGGCCTGAGGGCGGGAAGATTAGCCACAGGGAAATAACCCTACCCACGCATCCTCCACTGGATGGGGCGAGGGGGAGGG
>NW_009242978.1:1659610-1660269 GCF_000388065.1 Fonticula alba | reverse complement strand
GGCAGAGTGGGGGCTACCCCTGCGAGGGAGAGAGAGAGAGAGAGCCAGAGGGACCGGAGCGCGCCACCTTGGACATGCTGCGTCCGGATGTCCAAAGGCCCCGCTCCAAATAACCGCCGGCCCCCTGTGTCCCACGCCCCCCGCGGCCCCCCCCCCCGCCCTTGCCTCCGGGCGATCGGGCCGCAGGCGGGGGCTGGTAGTCTCCATGCTCGTAGTGCGGACGCCCGGGTCGAGGGGGGGGGGGGGGGCGAAGATCTGCGCCTAACCCCGCCTCATGAGCCTTAAAGAGAGGCCAGGCCATCGTCTCAAGGAATGGCCGTGTGTTTGTTTCACCAGACCGTTCTGGCCAGTCGCCGGCCTCGCCGTGCAGCTGTGAGCCACGGGTGTGCCCAGCCGCACTGGTCCCTAAGTATCCCTCCCTCTCGAGGGGCACCCCCGGCTGGGGGGGGGGGGGGGACGCAATATGCCGCGGGCCAGCCTAATCCGGCCACGAGACCGGATCTGGGAACCTTGTTCCCAGGCAGCCGGCAAGGTACCCGCTCGGGACGGAGGGACAACCAGCGCTACCCAAACCGCCCGTCGATGGGAATACCCGATACATGGCGCCTCGGGCCGGATCGTCCTGCTGGGCACACCCATCTGGAGGCCCGGAGGCGCAT
>NW_009242978.1:1646079-1659585 GCF_000388065.1 Fonticula alba | reverse complement strand
CCCCACCCCACCCCACCCTCGCTCAGTACAAGCATCTGTACCACTTCTGTTCCGGCCCAGGGAAAAGAGCCCCCTCCAGTCAAGGTACGACCCCCCTTCCCCCCTTCCCCTGCTCCCGCTCCGGATCCGTCACCTTGTATTATTTCTGGTGCCGCTAGGGGGTGTGCTAGCCGGCGGGGCCATTTCGGGCATAGCCAAATCAATCTGTGCCCTCCGCTTCGCCCTGACCTTTCACCACCCTCCTGTGTCCTACCGGTCGCCGCATTGTGTTGCTCGGCCCGACCCACCGACCGGCCCGCCTCGCCTGCCCTCGCTCCTGCACTTGCTTCCCTCCCGCCTGCCCCGGCACACACACACACACACACACACACACACGTACACAGACCGATCCTCCTGTGCTCCCTCGAACTTGAAAACGACCCCGGGCCGCCTCCCCTCCCCCTCCTTCTCAAGGGTATGCATAGCATCTTCACGTTGATCGTCCTCCATCGACATCTTCCCCATACCGTGCCCTTGCCTCCTCCCCTCCCCCCTCTCGTCGCCTCTCTCCCCCTCTCACCTGCCCATTGCCCGAACGGCCCCGCTGCGATCTTCCTCCTGGCCCGCCCTCCGCCCCGATCCGCCTCCCCCCTCCCCCCCCCCGCCCTCCCCGCTACTCAATGTACGGAAATCTCCACTACGGAGGCACCAGCCAGCTCCCGATGTCGGCCCCCGGCCAGTCATCCTACGGGTGGGGCTACCTCCCCCCGGCGGACCACCAATCTCATCACCTGCACCACCACCACCACCACCACCCGCACAACGCCTATTCCCCCATCAATGCCGACATGGACTCCCATTCGTCCACTTATTCCCCGGCTTTGTCCTCGCGCGATGGACACTCGCTCATGTCACCGGCTGCCGAGCCGTATGCCCGGCTGCCCAATGACGATCCCCACGAAGGGTCCCGCATGTTCCAGTCCCCGGCCCCGGCGAGCCAGCCCGGCGACCCGACCGATGCCAATGACGAGTGGGACAAGCTGGCCGGCATGCTGGATGGCGTGACGGCCTTGGATACCGATCGCCTGGCCCTCGGCGTGGTGTCCTCGCCTCGCCACACCACCCTCGGCTTGGAGCACCTCCCCCTGCCGGCCGCCGCGGCTGTCAATGCCTCGGCTCCCGGAGGCCCGCATGCGCCTCTCCATAATCCCGGCACTTCCGCCCCGCAGGTGAGTGCCACCCACGCATGCTGACCCCTCTTCTGCCCAAGGGTTCCCTCGCCCGTCTTTGATGCTCACCCAGCCGGTCATCCCTTGTACGATATCCGTCCAGAATCGCGTCAACCCGATGGACCTGACGCCCGGCTACTATTCCACCTCCGGCCCCTCGTCCGAGACGTCGAGCGCCCCCTCGCCCAAGAATGACCCCCCCGCTGTCGGGCCTGGCCACCATGCGGCGATCCCGGCCCTGCCGCACCCGCACGATCGCGCCAACCTTGCCTACGCGCCGGTTCACTACCCGGGCAAGGCCCCTGCCTCGATGGCCGGCCACGCGACCCAGGCGCATGTTCCCCATGCCGGCAGCCAGTATGCCGGTCCGCCGGGGGCCCGGCCCTTCGCCGATGACAAGGACCGCATGGCCATGTCGGCCACCGGCGACATGGACATCTCGGTCGGCATGCAAAGCTTCGGGGCCAGCACCCAGGGCCACATGAAGGGCGACTTCTCCTCGCACTTTGCCATGGCCAATGTCTATCAAGCCCGCGGGCCGCATCCCGCCACCGGCTTGGAGGGCGCCGAGCTCGGCATCGCCCAGGTGAGCCCGGTCGCCGGGTTTGCCCCCTCCGATGGCACATTGAAGCCGGTGGGATCGTACTACCCGGGGCCCGGGAATCAGGGCATGACGTCCGGCGTGGCGGCCGCGGCCGCGGCCTGGCGCCCCCCCGGCAACATGGCGCCCAGTGTCATGGGTACCATCCCGGGGCCACGCCCGCCGGGGACCCTGCCCAGCTCGGCCGATGCCGACCCCCCGGCCCTCGACCCGGCCAGCCACACCAATGCCCTGGTTTTCCAGCTGGAGTCCTGGCTCGATCCGGCCATCGATTGCCCCCCGCCAGACATGCAGCAGGCCCACGCCCTGTGGCTGGGGATCACCGCCAATCGCCGGGGCAAGGCCAACGACCTGCTTGGCGGTCTGGATCGCGAGGAGACCCTGACGCCGCGCATGCGCGCCCGCCGCGGCCGCGTCCTCGGGCACCTCCTCCGCCTGCGACAGAACTACCTCCGTGACTCGAAGAGCTTCCGCCGCAAGATTGCCCTCAACTGCGCCATGGAGCTCATGCACCAGGTATGTGAGCACCCGTGGTGCCTGTTGGCTCCGCCGATTGGGGGGCGGGGGTGGGGTGGGGGGGTGGTTCCTCTTCTTTTTTTCTCGACGCGCGCCCGGGTCCTTCGCTCGCTCTCGATCCGTCCTTTCTGACAGCCTCCGTCCATCCTCGCGCATCCCCCCCCCCTCCCTCTACCCTGTGGCTCCTCTTGCAGTCCGATCCGGCGGTTCAAAATGACACCCGGAAGAAGTGGTACACCCGCTACCACGTCATCAAGGCCAAGCTCCAGCGCCAGGGGGTCCGCTACATCGCGCACCTGGCTCGAACCCAGCGCGGAGCTCTGGGCGTCGATCAGCAACCCAGCGGCGAGGACTCCCCCAGCCCGAAGGTCAGCGACAGCGATGATGCCCCGGGAGCGGGGGCCGGCGCACGTCCTGCCGGCGACCTGCCCCCCACGCCGGAGTCCACCGGCAGTGGCGGCGGCCACGCCAGCGGAGCGGCCGACCCCTCGACCGCGGCCATCAAGCGCGAGCCCAGCGCCTCGGAAGCGCCCTTGTCGCCCGACAGCCCGCAGCGCGAGGGCTCCGAGCCCGCCGGCCGGTCGGGCTCCACCACGGCCAAGCGCTTCCCGCCGGAAACCGTCAGCGCCCTGCGGGAGACCTACAATCGGACTCCCTACCCGGAGGAGCGCGAGAAGAAGCGCCTCTCCCGGCAGTGCAATCTCACCATGCGCCAGATCAACCACTGGTTTACCAACAAGCGCATGCGCGACAAGCGCCGCGACCGCATGGGCACCATCCGCTCGGAGCTCGACGGCGATTCGCTCCTCGAGGCGTCCTACCTGAACCCCGGCGAGGAGTCCATCATCGACCCGGACGCCACCTATAGCTCCTACATGGGCGCCATGGCCCGGATGATTCGCCGGCCATCCATGATGCATGCCGGGGCCGGCCTCCGGCTGCCCAACGGCCGGATGGCCTCCACAAGCAGCATGATGGCCTCGGCCGGGGGGATGCCCGCCGGCCCGGGTGTCGGGGCCTTCATGCCGGATGGCTCCATGTCCGAGTCCATGTTGGCCGATTGCTTCCTCAACACCGGCGCCGGGGACAGCATTTCCAATGGCGATTCGCTCTTCGGCGAGAGCGCCCTTTCCGAGTCCTTCCTCGGCGAGAGTGCCCTCCTGGACAACGCCTATCCCAGTGGCGATCCGCGACTGGCCCCGAATGTCGGGGAGTTCCTGTTCCCCTCCGCCGGCGGCACCGGTCCCGCGCCCCCGCCATCCATGGCCGGGGTGGATCCGCAAACCGGCCGCCGTGCTGCCGCCCCGGGCCCCGATCCCTTCGCGGCCTCTTCGGCAGCCGGGTCCCCGGTCGGCCGGGCGCCCTCCATGTCCAGTGGCGCCGGGGGAATGCCCGCCGGTGCCCCGGCGCACCACGCTCACCAGCACGGCCACGCCCATGCCCACCACCATCACCAGCCCCACGGCCAGCCGCAGCCGCAGCCACAGCCGCAGCCGGCGACAGGCCCATCCTACTCCATGGGTGGGGCCCCGGGCCCCGGGCCGACGGTCTATGGAGGTCACCCACAGCGCCCGGCCTCGGGTCCGCCGCAGCACCACGCCCACATGCATCACCATGTGTCTCAGAGTGACGCTATGTACTCCTCCTCGCCGGGCCGGCTTTCGCCTCACGGCCCAGCCGGCGGGGACTTCCCCCAGGCCGCCGGCTACCATCGGTCATCCTCAGGCAACCTCTACCGGCCAGCCTCTGCCCCTAACCCGCAATCGCCTCAACAGCAGCAGCAGCAGCAGCAATACTGACACTCACCGTGCACCCACCTTGGGATGCTCGGCTCTCCCGCGCAGCGACTCGCCTTTTTCCGGCACCCCATTTCACGGGGAGGCCGAGGTAAACCAATGCCGGGGCTTTTTTTTTCCTCGTGGTTCCCCTTTGATTCCCCCCCCCCCCCACCCCTCCTCTTGTTTCTCCCGAACCCTCTGTCCCCTCCATGGCGACACTCGGCGTGTCTTCCTGAGTGATCTCTCGGACTCTGCAACGGCAACACCAACAATACAGTTTCCCTCCCCCTCGGCTTGCTCCAGGGTCCATCACCACGTCCCTTGTCCCTCCACCCCCGCCACCCGGTCCCTTCCCAGAGGACACACGGCCGCATATTAAAAATAAAGGGAAGGAGGCGACCCATGTTGTCGGAGTCGAGGGTGAGCTAGTGCCAACGGATGGCTTCTGTGTCTCTTCCCACGACCAGATGATGGGGACTCGGATCGCCGGTTGACCCGGCGACTCTCCGGGTCGATGTCCTGCGAGCCACAAAATCTCCCCCTCCCCGGCCTTTTCGAGATCCATACTGCTCCTGGGTCCGAGGGGTGGTGAAAGCCGCTTGCCTTCTCCCCCCCTCCTGCGAAAAAAAAAAAACAAACAAAAACACACACACACATCCATACGCCTTCCCTCCCCCTCGCCCATCCCTTTTCGCCTCCCCGGCGCGGCAGACCATGTCCTCTGTTCTCCCGCCCGACTACCAAACCCCTGCATGGCCGTCGATTTTGGAGGGCGGAGCAGAGCTCTACCTGGTGTCAGGTCCGTTCGCGCACACCTTCGGCCCATCTGGGCCCGCGGCCATCCTCTCGTCCGTGGCCACCTCCCACTCACCTCTTGCCCCGCCCCCCCCCCCCCCCCCCCCCCCCCCCCCCCCCCCCCCCCCCCCCCCCCCCCCCCCCCCCCCCCCGCCTCCCAGACATCTGCGTTTTTACCCTCCTGTGGACGCTCGTCATTTCAGTGGGCTCCTCGCTGCTTGTGGCCATTTATGCGAGCGTCTCCCTTCGTTGGGCCTTCCGCGGCCAACGATCCTCAGCTCCTCACGTTTTCCCGCTGAACGCCGTATCGTCGACCATCACCCCTAATAGCCAGGGATGCCTTCGCACGCGATACCACCAAAAGGGAAACACCTATTTGATGCTTCCCCCCAGCCCGCCAGTCAGTCCTCTTGCCCCGTCGCTTCTCAATGTCCTGGCCACCGCGCCAATCGTCCTGGCTGTCCTGGCCACTCCGATTGCGGCGACCATCGTTGGGGGAACGGTCGGCGCGGCGGTCGGTGCCGTTTACGGCGCTGGCGGCATGCTCCCGATGGACACCCGTGTTGCCGCCGCATGGGGAGCCGCCTCCTCCGCTTCCCTTTGGCTCTTCAGCACGGGCATCCTGACAACGGGTCTACTTTGATCTGCGCCTCGCCTGGTGCGCTGTCTTTCCCGACAAGGAGGCAAGCCCAGCCGGAGCTGACGCGAGAGAAGGAGAGAGAAAAAAAACCCTGGAAAGCAAGAAAATAGAAAAGGAAACCCCCTACCCAAACACATCAAGGCACTGGCAGGCGTGGCGGCATGTTGCATGGCGGAATGGCGACAAGGACGGAATGTACATCGGGGATGAGGCAGAGGGATAAAAAGAGAGAGGGGGGCGGGGCGATGGAAAAAGCCCGGGAGGGCACGAGAAAGGTCGGGTCAGTCAAAAAGGAGAGGAGGGGGTCCCGCGGGAGCGCATTTCGTCTTGGACAAAATCGAAGGCATCCCGGCGCGCGGCGGGCGCCGGCTGCGGCTTCCGCACGCTGGCACTCATGCCAGTGCTCGCCGGTGCAAACTGGTCAAAGTCCAGAAGCAGATCAGCCGAAGCCGTGCCAGAAGCCGACTGGGTGGAGGATGACATGGCGGGGGTGGCAGTCGGCACCGGGACCCCGGGCGAGGAGGAGTACAAAGACATGATGGCCTTCAGCGGATCGACCGGGGCGGCCACGGCACCGGTACCAAGGCTGCCAATGTCCTCGAAGAGAGAGGCGCCGGCGGCGGGGCCCGACGCGGGGGCCGTCCCGGAGGAGAGGAAATCGAAGGCCGAAGGCTCGGTCGTGGCCGGCGCGGAGGCCGAGCGGGCAGCCACAATGCCGGACGTCGATTGCCTTGAGTCGCTTGCATCGCGGATACTCATGCCAGCGAACATGTCATCCTCGTCATCCTCATCATCGAGGTTCAGGCCACCGGCACTGGTACTGGCACTGGCACCGCCGATGAATGAGAAGGCCGAGGACTCCTCCGAGGGCTCGGAGTTCGACCGCGTCGCGCCATCGGCACTTGGCCCCTCGTCGGAGCCAACACCGGGAGAATGGGCCCCGGTCGGGAAGAGGCCCTCCAAGTCCAGAAGGGACGGGGAGGGAGCACTCGCAGATGGGCTTGCAGGGACCGGGACCGCCGGCGAGCCAGCCACCGGGGCCGTCGTCGTCGCCGGCACACTCGATCCACTGCTGGGATTCACGGTCGAGAGGACACGGAGGGACTGAAGCCCGATCGGACAAAAGAGGGTGAGTTGGGGGGGGGGGGGGGGAGGCCAAAGGGAGCAAAGGGCCAATGGGAGGGGCACGTTGTCTTACCTTCTCCGCGCGGGTGCGCACAGCCGGGGTGATCTTGCGATCAGCGCCGAAGGGGTCGATGCCATTCGACAATTGGGCCACCGGCCGCGCCAGGGGCAGGCACAGGGGCGCCACCTCCTCGGAGTTGTGCTGCGCCACAACATCCAGCAGGGCCAGGGCACGCTGTGAATGGAAGGGAGGCAGGCTTGTGAGTATGGGGGCAGATGAAGCAACAGAGAGGGGAAGATAGGCCGAAGAGGGCGGGGGCCTTTGCCCCCCGGGGGGGGGGGGGATTGCCGCGCGCACCAAGAGCTCAGAGGCCGAGCCGGTACGAAGGTAATGCCCAATCCGGTCCATGACCCAGGACAGGCGCAAGCCACCGAGGCGCCGGGCAAAGTCTTGAAGCACGGCAGCCGGCACACCGCTGGCCGACAGGACACCCCCCGAGCCGGATGTACAGACATCCTGCACCAGGCGATACTCCAAACTGGCCTCGGGCGAAAGCTCCAGGCTTGGCAGAGACTGCATGGGCCGGGCAAAGTTGGCACTGGACAGGGCCGTCGACGGGGGCAATGCGTCCAGGTGCCCGACTGCCACGACGGCATCACTTCCGAGGGCCGGGGCAATTCCCGATCCGGAGGCCCACCGCACGGCATTGGCACCACCGCTGCCGCCCGCGTTGAAGGTGTGGCTGCCATAACCGCCGGCCGCTCCTCCGGGCGGCGTGCGCTTGATGGATGCCGGGTCCTCGAAGACCAGCTTGGTCACCTCGATGGCCGTGTCGCGGACGGCCTTGACCAAGACATCCAGCTGGGCCTTCGGCAGGTTTGCCACATTGATCGGGTTATGGAAGTGCGCCACACGCTTCAGGGCCAGGGTGATGTGGCCATCCGGCAGGCGGGCCAAGAAGTGAGCCCGCTCCGAGCCACGAAGAACCACATGCCGGAGACAGCGAAGGGACTTCAGCAGGACAAACGGCGAGTCCGAGTAATTCAGCCGGTGGTACAGGAAGCGAATGACGTCGCTGGCCTCCTCGGCCGAAGACCAGGTGAGCTCTGGGACCAGAGACGGAGGGGATCAGTGGGAGGGGAGAGGAGGGAGAAGGGGGGGAGGAGGATGCACGTGCGGAAACAAAGAGACGAAGCCAGGCAGAGACGTACGGGCAATCTCATCGAGCACGGGTCCTGGGGTTGGTCGGGAATCCTCGCTCGTTGCATTCAGCAGGGAGGGATGTTGAACCGACAGCCATGCAGCCACGGCCGTGTCCTTCAGCGATCCAAACATCGGGAAGGCGGTGGAGAAAGAGGAGGGCGTGGCAGAGTAGGAAGAGAAGGGGGGAGGGGGGGGGGGGGGGGGAGGGGGGGACAGCTACAGGTGGCTAAGGGCACTTTTGGTGGGGAAGAGGGGTCGCTCCGAAAAATACACCACCCAGAGGAGGATGTCCATGTACGTGCGTCATGCAGCCGGACCGACCAACAGACAAACAGGCAGGGAGGGCGCGAGGAAGCAAACAAATAGCAGCCGCAAACGCAGGCCCACCAGCCGGAACAGGGGCTCTTGCTTGTTGTGTTCATGATACCGCGTCCCTGCACAAACCCTGTACAGAGGGCGGGGCATTGGCCGCCGCCTCCCCCCCCCACCCCCCCTCCCCCGCGCCGACGAAGGGCCTTGGGAAGAGCCATGATTTTTGGGCGACCGGGGAAAGCCGCCCGCGCTGCCCCTCCAGAACAATGCAAAAGAAATCTCAGAATCGTCTTCGATCTGGCCGGTCACATGGTCTGGTCATGCTTGATATTGCCGGTGCCGGTTTTCTGTCGGCCCAGCAGGCCGGCGTGCCTCCGGGACCGAGAAAGAGGCACCGACGGCGAACGGAGAGAGAGGGGAGGAAAAGAAAACAAAAGGCCAAGAAGGTTCCCCCGGTGTCTATTGAGACTCACTTTCACGGGCAGAGGGGCGGCAAAGGCGCGGGAGGCAGGGGCGCAGGACACATGGAGCACACCTCGCACAGATATCCAGGCACACACGCCCCACGCCAAGCATGGATACTTTTTGAACCGATTGTATTTGATCCGCGCAGTCTCGGCTCCATCAGCATTTGGCACGCGCATGTCTCGTGCGGCTCTCACCGGCTTAGAAGTCGAAATCCAGCGCAATCGGCCCGGTCTGCCCCGACAGGAGCTCGGCCGGATAGAGATACTGCCCGGAGAGAGTGGGAATGGAGCTCAACAAAGATAGACACTGTGGGGAGAATGCATCCACCACCTGGGCAGTGGAGGTGGACTGAATACCACGCGCGGTGGGGCTCGACCCCGGGGGGGTGGCAGGCGGCGCTGCCGTGGGTGTTGCGGGAGATCCAGCGCCAGGGGAGGACGCCGGCGGCGAGGAGGATGCCTTGGTGGCAGGGGGAGGGGTGGTGGTCTTCGCGACTTTCGGATGGGCGGCGGCCGCCGAGGCACCGGCTGCCGGGACGGCTGCTGGGGCAAGAAGCGGCGATTGGGTGTGGTAGACATTCGCCGAAATCTGAAGAGGAGAACACATCCAAGTCCAGGAGACGGGCGGGTATGTTAGGCACGAGCACAGGGATTGCGTGGCAGGCAGAAAAGAGGAAGTAGGGCCGAAATGGTGGGGAGAGAGAGAGAGAGAGAGAAGGCGCCGGCGGAATTCAAACGAACCAGGATCCGGTGTGCCAGACTGCTGGCCAGCAGGTAGCCAGTAAGGGAACTGTTGTCTCGCGCCGGAACCCCGGGCAGGTAATGGATGCAACGACGCCGAGCCGAGCCGGAGTTACCCACCGGGAAGAGCGCGGTGCCGTGTGTGAGCGAGAAAGGGCAGGCAGGCAGAAGGGCAGCCTTCTGGCTGTGGCTTTTGTGAAGGACATCGGAGAAGTGCGCCAGGGCATTCGACAGTCGCTCGTGCTCGGGCCGAGCAAGCCGCGAGAAGGGTCTGAAGGGAGGAAGATGCGGCTGAGCCGCCTTGGCCAGCCGGGGGGACCCGCCGGCGGCGCCACGAGGAGAGCGATCGCCCCCAGGCGAGCTTGGCCTCGAGGGGGAGGGAGACGAAAGATAGGAAGTCACGAAGTCCACGTCGGCCAGCTGCTGGAGGGAAATCGCCGGGGCGGGCGGCTACATCCCAAGGGACACACAAGAGGATGGATCAGCAACATGCCAGGTGGGGCACACGGGGAAACGGGCACAAATGGCGCATGGAGAATGAGCCACACACAAATGCAAGCAGCAACATACCGATGAGGGGGGCAGGTGAACGGCTGCCGGGGCGGCAGCAGCAGCAGTGCCAGCCGAGGGAGTGCCAGCCGGGGCAACTGACATGGAGCCCCAATCACCAAAGGCGTCGCCAGCACCGGCATCGTCGAAGCTGCCAAAGGCGCCGGAGGTGTCACCGAAGTCGGAGAAGTGATCATCAAAAGAGCCATCGTGAGAGGGCATGGCACTTCCCGGGGCCGCGGTGTCGAAGAAGTCGCCGAAGTTGCTGTCGGCAGCCGAGGCGAAGGACGGGGCCGTGGGGATGACAGTGGAGGAGGAGGACGTCGACGAAGAGCCCACCGAGGGGGCAAAATCCCCGAAGTCACCAAAGTCGCCAAAGTCCGCGGCAGGAGCAGCTGACGATGGTGCAGAGGCAGACGTGGCAAAAAAGGAATCGCCCGAGGCGACGGTGGTGACGGCGGCGGCGGCGACGCTCGATGCATCATTGGAGCCAAAGCTTCCGAAAGCATCATCGTTGCCGAAGGCGTCATCGTTGCCGAAGGCGTCGGTTATATCGGCATCCGGAGAGGCGGCCACACTGGCTGGCGGCTGGTCACCAAAACCGCCAAAGAAGTCATCCCCCTTCGGGACATCATTGTCGGCGATCTCAACATCCGACACCGTGCCAGCCACGGAAATGGGATCGGTGTGGGGGCTCCCGAAGTCATCCTTCTCAAGGGCATCGGTGATGTTGGTGTCTGGCGAGATTGCCACAGGCATGCAGTCGGCGCCAAAATCACCAAAGGTGTTCTCACCGGAGATGTCTGTCACCTCGGCATCGGGGGTGCCGTCGTCGTCGTCGTCGTTGTCGTCGTCCTCATCGTCGTCGTCAACATCAGGGGATGAGTGAGGGGCCTCCTCCTCGCCGGGTGAGTAAGACTCGCCCCCTTCAGATCCGAAGTCCCCAAAGTCATCCTTGTCATCGTCCAGCTCGGCAACCTGGGCGGGGGTAGTGAGGTCGGTGAAGACATCCGTGACGGGGGCATCGCCGGCATCCAATGAAAGGCCGCTCCCACCGTCGCACCCATCACCAGTCGAGTCGACAACGTCGGCAGCAGCATGCATAGGGACAGGGGGGGAGACGGCCTCAGGGACCTTGACGGGGGTGACATCAGACACACCAACACACATCGGATCCACCGGGATGGCGATATCCCCCGGATCGATGGTGTCTTCGGCTTGAAGAGCCAAGACTTCGGCGGTGTCGCCAGCCCCAGAGCCGACTATGGCATGAGCCCCATCGACCCCGGCGCCGGTGATGTCGATGTCGCTGGCGGGAGCATCATCACCCTCATCGGCAGCAGCAGCATCGGCAGCAGCAGCATCGGCAGCAGCAGCATCGGCATCGGCATCGGCATCAGCCACTTGGATATCCACAGACATGGGGTTCAAAGAGGCAGACTCCAAATCGAAGTCCCCAAAGTCCACCTTGTCACCGGCCATCACATCTCCCGAGCGATCGGCAGCACCAGTCGCCTCCGGGGCGCCAGCGACACCGGGCGCCGGAGCCGCCTCGCCGGAGTCAAGGGCATCGAGGCCGGCACCAACTTGGATGGCCCCAGTCACCTGGGGAGCCCCATCCAGGGATGATGTGAGCTCGCCATGGCCAGGCTCCCGGATGGAGGCCACACTGTCGGCCGGGGAGGCCCCAACGGGGGAAGGAGGACCCGAAGCAAAGCCCCCGAAGGCATCACCGCAGAAAGCGTCCGCAATCTCGGTGTCCTGGCTGGTGGCGGGGGTCAGCGCATCGGCCATGCTGCCTCCGGAGATCGCCAGCTCGGCAGACTCCTCAGACTCGGAGGGCTCCTCCACCACGGTCAGGAGGGAATCATGGCTGGAGCCATTTGGGCTGTCAGTGGCGGGACCAAAGCAAAGAGCGAAGAGCAGGAGGGAGATCGGCAGGTGCAGGTGGGTAGGAGGGAGGCAAGGGGCCTGGGTACCTCTCCTTATCCGGGACAGCCGGCGCAGGAGCGGCCTCGCCCAGGCTCCCGGCTGGCGGGGCCTTGCCTAGCGAGGGCGCGCACTGGGGGTCCTGCTCGGAGCATGAGAGGGGGAGATCATCTGAGCCGCGGCATGGAGAGGGCGGTCCGCTGTTCATCGGGTGGAGGTCGCTCGGCAGGGGCTGGGCAGCGAGGGGGAGGGGTGTGTGGAGGGGACAGGAGGAGAAGGGGCGACGCGGCGCCGGCAGTGGGAGTGTGTCGGCGTGCAGGCGAGCGATCTAGACTAGCGCGAGGAACAAGGGCGAGGCAGGGGGAGGGGGAGGGAGGAGCCAATGAGAGAAGTAGGGAGGAGGAGGGCAGGGAGGGGACCGAAGGGGGGGGGGAGGAAGGGCAGATTGGCAAAGGCCGCAAGCCGGAGCTGGTCGCGGCCGCGCCCCACTTGAACAGCCCCTGAGCCAGGCGGGGGAGCGGGGGGGGGGGGGGGGGGGGGGGGGGGGGTGGGTCGCTGGTCTCCCCGCGAGCACGAGCATGGAGGTATGGTAGGAGCTCCCTCTTGCCAGTCGACAGCCGGCGAACGGACAACGGATCGCCCGGAAGACCCCGCCTCGGGGGGTAGCAAGAGAGGCGCGCGCGCGCGCGTGTGTGTGTGTGTGTGCGCACGCGAAGGGCCTCCACACGACGGGACCAGTCCCAGCCTGGCAGGGAGGCGCGAGGCCCTTTTCTTGCTCTTCCCCTGGGCCCGTGTCTCCCAAGCCACCAAAGCTCCGGAAGAGACCGGCACGCCCGAAGCCCTGGGAAAAGCCGGGCATGAGAGGGACAGAGAGTCTCGCAGGCAGGGGGGACACTGGGGACGAGGGAAATACACGGCCGCGGAGATCCCCCGGACAGGGCTGGATCAAGACCATTCTGCCGGCGGACAGCGGCCTCAGGCAGACACCCCCAATGCACCCGGGGGTGGGGCCAACCAACCACGGCGCCCTGTCACCCCCTAAACCGGTCCCCCGGGCGAGCCCACTCACGGCACAATCACATAATCACACACACAGCCACACACAGACAGACAGACCGACAGACCGACAGACACGCAAGGCACAGGCACACAGGCACATGCATGAGCGTGTTGGGCCGGCGGCGCTCCCGGCCGGGGGCCAGGCGGAATGGGGCCACGGAGGGCCGGGGGCCCCTGCCGGTGGCTCCCGCCGGACGCGAGACAAGGTCCGGGTGGGGGGGGGGCGCACGCTGGACGTTTGGGCGCCGCCGCGCGCTTTGGCCCGGTGGGCGAGGGGCGCCGGGAGCCAAGGCCCAGGATCAAGGCCGGCGCGAGGCTCACGCGGTCCAGGTGAAGCCAGCTCGCCCGCACGAGCGAGGGCTGCTGCCGAGGACGGGGCCGAGAATGGCCGGCTCTCGTTCCGGGACATAAGGGGAGAATATAAAATCCAGCAAATACGCCGCACACCCGCATCCGGCATCGGTCTCCGCCCTTGGACCCGGCCAGCCCCAGGGGGGCTCCGGCGCTCGCCACACGACGCTCCCACGGGGTTTCTCCCCCTTGCCCTGCCTCCGAGGGACGGGAAGGCGGGGCCGGGGGGGG
>NW_009242978.1:1631457-1645784 GCF_000388065.1 Fonticula alba | reverse complement strand
GCCGTCTCTCAGGCCGTGGATCTGGCCTGATCGCCCTGAACGGCTGCGGTCGTCTGCTCGGCTTCCATCCCGCGGGGGGTTCGGCCTGCCTCCCCCGCCCCCGCCTCCGCCCCCGCCCCCCTCGACGTCGGGTCCCCGAGGCCCGGGTCCCGCGAAGCCCAGCTGCTTGGTCTGATGTCTGTGAGATGAGTGCGCCCCGCCCCCCCCCCCTCGCCGCCCCTGCTGATGGCGGCTTGGCACCCGCGGGTGCCCCCCGCCCCTGGCAGTCACCCCCTCCTCCCCCCCCGGCGGTCCGCCAGCGGGCTCCGGCGGCTCCACCCCAACCGAGGCCACCCGAGCACACATGCTCCACGCCTGCCGGCCTTGCCCCGGCGCGGCGCCCCCCCTCCCGGAGTCGACCGCCCCTCGGCTCGGGCCCACCCACGGAGCTCGGTGACTGCAGGGTGACTCGATTCCGCAACCCCTCCATGGCCAAGCTGGTCACGAGCACCCACGTGAACCACGGCACGATATGATATCTGGTTCCCACGCTGGGGGAGCTTTTTGAGGCTTCCGCGCGTAAAATCGAAGCATGGGAAGGGGCGTGAGTATAATCGGCTTCGTGGGTCATCCCGGCCCGGGTCCCTTGTGCATGGTTCCAAACAACCAGCGGACCGCGGGGTACTGGCCCCCGGCCCGGGACCGCGCGTTCCCCGGCGGTCCCCCGCGGCTCGCCGGGCACCGCCAACCCGCGCTAGGTACGCGTGTGCACGCGGGAGAACTCGCGGACGTCGGTGTGCGCGCATCCCGACTCTTGGGACCAGGTGGGGGGGGGGGCACGGGCGAGGGCACGGGCGGGGGGCGGGTCCAGCGAGCCTTCAGCTGAGAGCATTCGTCCATGGTCTTCGCACGCATGGCGGCTCGGTGTCTCTCTTGCCGATCATGCAATCACCGTGGGCGATTATCTCTCGGTACTGAGGCCACCCGAGCTGCGGGGCGGTGCTCTTTCATCCAGACCATGGCAGGTCCAGGGCAGGGGGCTAGTTCGGATCTTTTCTTCGCGCACCAAGTGTGCGGTCATTCGTGCGCGGGGGAGGGGATACCTGGGCGCTTGGCGCTCCGGCTGTCGGTTGTTGAAATATCCTTCGGCCGGGCCTCCTCCGCCCGGCCGGAGGTCTCTTCTGAGGACGGTTGTTGTTGTTGTTGTTGTTGTTTTTGCCAGCACAAGGGCCCCCTCCCCATCCCCCATCCTCCCCCCCCCCCCCGAGGGTCCACGAGTTTGTCTGCTCACCGACAGGGGATCGCCCGGGCCCCGCGTTCCGGCAGGGGCCAAGCATATGCACCCACGCGCGAACAACACACGGCCGCACGTCGCCCGAACGAGGTCCCGGCGACCGTTTTCCCCCTCCCACAACAGTTCGAGCAAGGATCGCGGCCTCGTCCACCCCCTCCCCCCGGGGGGGGGGGGGCTTGTTCCCTGGAGAGGGCCCGAGGCTCCGAACCTTGACTGGAGACGCCCTCGAGCCCCCGCCCCCGCCCCCGTTCGCAGCTGCACCCCCCCCTCTCCCATCCTCACCCCGGGGAGCTCGCCCACGGGCGCTCCCAATCCGCGGTACTCCCCGGCGGCCTCTTCCTGAACGCTAGACTCTTCCTACCCGAAAGCAACCCCTCCGGGCCCTCTCTGCAGCTAGTGACCCTTTCACCCAGGCCCCTCCCCCCCCCCTCCCCGGCCCCCTCTCTCCTTCTCCCCGTCTCCCTTGCTCCTCCTCCTCCCCTTCCCCCCCCCGGGTCCTTGGCAATTGTCCTGAGACCTGCCCTCCCCCTTTCCTCTCCCCTCCTTCCGGATCGTCGTGCACCCGTCCCATTTCTCCTTCTTGCCCCGTTCTCTTGGCACACCTCCCTCCCTCACATCGGCTCGTCCTTCTGACATGAAGCTCCGGCTGTCGCCGAGAAAGGTGATATCCGCGGCCGTCGGGCTATGTCTGGTAATTGCCCTCTACTCAACTGCTGATCACACTGGTGGGCCGAGCAGTGCCAGCCATGCGGTCACCCTCGCCGCTCGATCCCTGGCTTCCGGCTCCGAAGCCTCCTCCAGCGCTGCACTGACAGTACGCCTCGCAGATGCAGCATCTTCCGGCTTCGCCTGGACCCTGCCCCTCCGCCATCGCTGCCACGCCCTTGTTCTGACCAGCTTCCTCCCTGCTTTCGCGCCTTTCCATGAACCTTCCTCCCTCCCCCCCCCTCTCTCTCTCTCTCCCCTCCGCTCTCCAGTGCCGCGACGTGGTTAACTTGCCGAACTCCTGCGATCTGGTCATGGAGTATTGCAGTTCGGGCTCGTCGATCTTCGACTATTTCCACCTGCACTACTGTGCTTTGAGCAATGCCGCATGGTTCTCCATCATCATCCAAGTCCTCTGGCTTCTCTATCTCTTCGTGGCCCTGGGTGTGGCGGCTGAAAGCTTCTTCTGTCAGTCTCTCAACGTCATCTCCAGCGACCTCAAGGTGCGCCCTTCTCAATCCCGCCCCCCCCCCCTTGTGAATTCCCCCCTCCTATGTATTGACAGTACACGGACACGGACACGGACACGGACACGGACACGCGCACACACACGCACACGCGCACGCACACGCACACGCACACGCACACGCACACGCACACGCACACGCGCACGCACACGCACACGCACACGCGCACGCACACGCACACGCGCACGCACATGAAAAAAAAGCTCTCCGAGAATGTAGCTGGTGTCACCTTGCTTGCCTTTGGCAATGGCGCCCCCGACATTTTCAGCACACTGGTGGCTGCCCTTCGTGGCTCCTTCGAGCTCGCTTTCGGCGAGGTCCTCGGCGCTGGTGTCTTCATCACTACCGTCGTTGTGGGTGGCATTACCTTGGTTTCCGAATTCCGCGTTACTCGCCGGCCGTTCCTCCGTGACGTCGGCATGTACTTCATCGCCCTGGTATGTCGTTCCTTCTTTCTTCCTTCTTCTGTCCCTCTCCACCTCCTCCCGTCGTTGCGCCCCTCTCCACTCTGGCGCAGCCATTTGGCCCTCCTTTCGCTCAACCTACCCCTTACAAACCACCTCTCACCCTTGGCCACTAGATCATTGTCATGGTTGTCCTGTATGATGGCCAGCTGGAGCTGTGGGAGTCTCTCTTCCTGGTGGCCTGGTATGTCATTTACGCGGCCATCGTCATCATTGGCCGCAAGATCTATCAGCATCACAAGCGCCGGAAGGCCATCGCCGCTCAGGAGACCAATGGCCAGGCCAGCATGTCAGCTTCCTCCTCAACCGAAGATCTGGCCCAGAAGCAGGCTCCCCTGATGTCCACCACTTCCCTCGACAATCCCTACCTCCAGGACCCGGAGTCCTTCATGCCCGTGATGTCGTCCTCTTCCTCCTCCCCGCCACCACCATCGCTCCCTCCCCCGACCGAGCCCCTGTCGCTGGATGGCAACACCACCTCGTTCATGATCCCGGCCATCGTTGTGTCCAGCTCGCCGCCAAGTGCACCGGCTTCCACCGACCCGCATCCCGGCTACCATCACCTCCCTGCCCCTGTGTCGCCGTCCTCCGGTTTCAAGAACAATCTCTCGGGCCGGCCGCGTGTTCGCTCCATCACGGCCGCTCTGCAACTGGCATCAGCTGCCTCGCAGCGCCAGCAGGACTACCTTGTCCATGAGAAGCTCGCTGATCGCGAAGCCAATGGCACATACTCCTCCCTGCCGGGGCCGGGTGGCCCGGCCGACAGCGCCCCCGGCGCCTACTCCTACGGGCCAGGAGGCATCTATGATCCTCCCCTCAGCCCGTCATCGGTCATTTCACGCGGCTGGTCCTCCGCCGCTGGCACTGGAGCTCTATCACCAGCGCGGATCCGCTCTCGCCGGGGCAGCATCTCCGCTCGACTGTCGCCCATCCTCGAGGCGCCAATTTCGTGTCCCCCCTCGCCGACGGCCCTCTCGGCCCCTGCCACGCCGAGCCTCTCGCAGCACACCACCAGCCACCCCACCATGCCTGGTGTGGCCTCGCTACCGGGCGGCATCGGCCCGAGCACCCATGGGGATGTCTCCTCCCCGCACACCGGGCCGACGATTCCGCCCCCGGCCTCCGGGCTCCCTTCCGATACCTCGACTTGGATTGCCCCGGCGCCGGTGGTTCACTTTGCCCCGGCCGACGATGGCCCCACCGTGCCGGATGCCAATGCGGATCCCCATTTTTCGGAGCTCCACCCCGATTCGGCGCAGCAGCTCCGCGAGCGCGTGCGCAGTTTCATCCGCCTCATCTTCCCGCTGTATGCCAACTGGAAGGATATGACCATGTTGGCTCGTGTGGCGGCCATCATCTCGGCCCCGGTTCACTTGCTCTTTGTCGTGACCATCCCCCTATGCGAGCTGCTGGAGGAGGAGGAGGAGGAGCTGCTGGCCGAGCTGCCGGCGCCCGATCTCGGTCCGGTGCCCAGTGGCGAGGTGGTGCCCTTGGCGGGCCCGGCCGGACAGCGGGCTGTCCGATCCCTGTCAGTCGACTGCCTGTCCGCTGATGGGACCCCGGGCCTGCGGATTCCCAGTGCTGCCGGGGCCCGGCGCGGGTCCATGGTGTCGGTCGGGTCGGAGTTCACCTTCGACACGCAGCCCATCATCTGCCCCAAGGAACTCGAGGCTCTGAACATCCAGGGCGAGGGTCTTTCATCGATGCTTGGCTCTGACGCCGACGGAGATGCCGGCGAGGATGACAACACCCCCCAGCCGCCGTACAATCACATCCTCCTGTCGCTGAACTGTCTCCTGGCTCCGACCTTCTTCACCATTGGCATCGGCATCCAGAGCATCCCGATTGGCACTCCAAACTTCCCGCTCGCGCTACTGGTCTTCCTTCTGTCCATCCCCCTTGCGGCTGCCTGCTTCTGGTTCGTCCCTCGGCGAAACCCCTCCTGGTACAACGTGCGTTTCGGCCTCTTTTTCTCCTTTCTCCGTCTCCCGCTCTCCCGCCCTCCCTGTCCCCCCCGTTCTCCCTATTGTCGGCTGCCCCCGCCTGTTTTGCTCCCCCCCGGGCCCCGGTCACTCGGGCAACCTTCGGGCCGCCCGCCCGCCCGCGGCAAGGGTCCCGGCAAGGCACGAGGGCCCGACAGGGGGCGGCGTGCGAGCCGGCTGTCCGCCCTGCGCGCGCGGCCGCTACCGGCCGGGCCTGCCCCACCTCTTGCGGGGGGACATGCCCCCCCCCCCCCCCCCCCCCCCCCCCCCCCCCCGGCCGTCGGCGCCTGCCCTCTGCCGATGCGACTTCATTCTCACATCAGCCCCGCAGTTCCTTGCTTGGCCCGCCTTTCTCATCTCCATTGTCTGGATCTACCTCATCGCCAATGAGCTGGTGGCCCTGCTCCAGACTCTTGGCGTGGTCATCGGCATCAGTGACACCCTGCTGGGACTGACGGTCCTTGCATGGGGCAACAGTGTCGGCGATCTGGTGGCCAACGTCGCCATGGCTCGCATGGGCCACGCGCAGATGGCCGCCAGCGCCAGCTACGCCGGGCCCATGCTCAACATGCTGCTTGGTGTCGGCATTGCCTGTACCTTCCTGATCGCCACCACCGGCGAGCCGTACCAGGTCGGCATGAACGTCCACCTGCTCACTTCCCTGCTGACGCTCTTCGTGGTCCTGATCATCACCACCATCTATGTGGTGTATCGGGGCTTCCGCTTTGAGCGTCTGCTCGGGTGGGTGCTGGTTGGGCTGTTTGTCATTTCCACCGTCGCCAACGTGACCCTGGCCCTCGTGTGACAGATCATATGCGACCGAGCTACTGCCAACGGTCGGGCGCGGTGGTTCCCGCGTGTGGGCCCCTCCGTCGCCCGCACCCGCGCCCGCGCCCGCGCCCGCCCAGCCCCCATGCCCTTGTGTGCCCTCTCTTCCTTCGCCCCTTCCCCGTCCCCGTCTCGTGTGTCCGAGGCTGGCTGGTGGTGCGCCTGCGTGGCCAACCCCGCGGTGCAGGCGTGCCACGCTCGCACATCCGCACGCGAACCACAATACACCCCCCTAGATTGCCTTTTCCTCTCCTGCACATTTCTTGCTGCGGGGGCACCTGTGCCCATGTGCGCCGGTTCGCCGGTGTTTCTTTCATCCATTTTGGTCTGCGCCCCCCGCCCCCCCCCCCTCCCTTCATCTTGCATTTCTCTCGCAGCCCTCCGCATGCTCGGGAGATGACCGATCTCGAGGCTGGGGATTTCTCGGAGACCACGCTGCCAGCTTGGCCTCCTGGCCGTTCGTGCAAGTTGTCCCCCTCCTCCCCCTCCCTTTCTCATCCCCCCCCCCCCCCTCTCCCCTACAGCTTCTCCCCTTCTCACTATGTCCGGCAAGAAACGCGCCGTGGCCTCGACCCCTCCGCCCAGCGAGGGTGACCACGCTGGCCAGCACCCTGGTAAGCGTGCTCGCAGCGACATCACGCTCAATGCGCGGACCCTGCATCAGGTCTTGCTCGACCCGAACCCCGAAGTCCCGGCCAGGGGTGCGCATTCCCCCTCTGCCCCCTCTACCCCCTCTGTCTCCTCATCGAGCGCATTGCCCTGGCCCTTTGCCTTTCTGCCCTCCCCCCCCCCCTCTGTCTCCTTGTTTATCTAACCACTTCTTCCCATGCCGCCCACGACTAGCCCTCCCGCTCTTTGCGCCGGCTCTTCGGCGGACGTGTCTGATCGACCGTGGCATCGACACGGATCCCTCGCCTGCGCCCCTGGAAATGACCTTCCTTGTGGACTTTGCCAAGCTCGACCCGGCTGGCGAGTCCATCATTTGGTATTGGCGCAACGACGTGTCCAAGGTGCGCATGATTTTGTCCCCCCCCCCCCCCTGCCGAGCATCATCCTTCGCCTGCTCCTTCCCCCCTCAACTCCTCCTGTTCTCTCCACCTCTCTCTCTCTCTCTCTCCCCCTCCCTCCTCTAGCCCCATCGTCTAACGTAGCTCCTCAGTCGGTCCCGCCCAGCTTTGATGGGCAGCTTCTGCTCATCGCAGCGATCATGATCGAGCTGTCCACCGAGACGGCCGAGACCCGAGCTCTTGGTATCGCACTGGCTCGGTTCTTGCTTACCTCCAACCAGTGCAAGAAGCTCTACCACGCTCTGGGCGCCGAAACCTTCCCCCACCGGGAGGCCGGTCTCCATGCGCTGATCGCCATCCAGCGCCTGAGTGACAGCTTCGCCACCCAGCTCTTGGATACATTCAACTTCTCCTTCAAGCCGCTCAACCGCATCCTCTCCGGGCGGGGAGCCTGTGCCATGCCCTCGGCTTGGCAGGGTGACACTTCTCCGCGCGGGATCTACATCGGCTTCCTGATGGGCTTCTGCGGAAGCCAGAGCTCTGCCATCCGGAAGAAGGCCCTGGCCCTTAAGGCCCCGATCGCCGCGGCTCTGCGTGACCTGAACCAGGACAGCGCCCCGGTACGCCTTCCTTGTTGCACTGTTGCCGGCGCACGCCCCATGCCAATCGGACATCCTGGCCTTTCGTGGCTTCATCTCTCCCCGCCTCCCTCTGACTCGGTGTTTGCACGGTGTAGCTTGTTTTCCAGGTTCTCAAGGGCCTCTTCGAGATGCTGGTGGTGGATGATCGCCTGGCTCGGTCCCAGCGGGCCAGCTTCCTGCTGGGCCCGGTGCTGGAGGCCCTGGTCCGGCTGTTCTCCTGGGCGCCCGCCCCGCAGACCCCCGACGCGGATACCCGCATGGCTGAGGTTGTCAATGTGGTGGATTCCTTCTTCGGCAGCCTGCTTGCCACGCCCGGCGTTGGTCTGGCCCCCACCACTCATGAGGCGTGCGTTCCAGCCATGCTTCCCTTCTCCGCACCGGCCCCGTCCCGCGCCGGCCTCCATTTGTGTTTGCCTTCCCCGTCGCAGCTCCTCTCCGGGGTACATCCCTCATCCTGGGCTTTTGCTGACGTACCATGTGTCTCCTCTTCCTCTCTCTTTTTCCCTCCAGGAATGCCCTCTTTGTGAAGTTCTTTACCGGGGCCGAGGAGACCCGCAATACGCCCCAATCCTTCTCGGTGGCTCTGCGTGTTCTTGGGATGCTGGACCCCACGGCGGAGCTTCGCCAGTCGGATCTCCTGATGCGCATCCTGCACGTGCATCCTTTCCTGACCGCCAGGTAGGCACGCCCACTCATGCTCATCTGCGCTCACGCCCATGCTTGTGCTTACGCTCATGCCGATCCCCCCTCTCTCTCCCCCCCCCCCACACACACACAATCGCGCATGTTTGATGCGCATCCTCTACCCGTCGTCCGGTTTGTCCTCTCTCTGATCCTCCTGGCTTGTCCCCCGCGCTCGTATGCCCGGTCACCCAGCTTCTGGCGGCAGTTCACCTTCTCGCCGGACCCGCGCCCCTCGCTCAAGTGGTTTTCGGCCATCACCTTCATGTCCAAGGTCATCGCCCTCGACCCGCCGGCTTTCGAGGACCCGACGAAGCCCCTGCCCGCGTCGGCCCTCGCCGACTTGATCATCCCCACCTGGCTGTCGCGCACCGCCCTGAGTGCGGCTCTGCAACATACCGAGCCCCTGGTTCGCTATTTCGCCCTTTCCGTCCTCAACACCATTTTCCAGAAGTTCAAGCGTGTGGTGACGCTGCTGGAGGAGGCCGATCGCGCGGTCGAGGGTGCCGGGGATGCGCTTGCTGGTGCCTGGACCCGGACGACCATCGAGCTGCGTCAGCTTCTCCGCCGGCGCCTGCCCGACTTCCAGGTGATTCAGGCTCAGCAGGCCCGTGTGAGCCAGGTGTTCGCCGCGGATCACCAGGCTGGGCGCAAGTGTGCGCTCCTTTCCTGGCCCTCATATATTCTCCTGCCCGCCTCCCGCTGCTCCCTCTCCCTCTCACACACATACGCACACAGCCTCTTCTGTTCTTCTGTATCTGGCGTCGCTGTCCGCCCTGCTGAGCTTTGCACAGAACTTGCCGGAGGCGGCCATCGAGTCGCGCTTCGATCCGGCTCGTCTTTTCCCGACCGCCGAGATCCTGCGCGCCATGCCGCAATCACTTCAGCTCCTTCACTTGCGCATCCTGCCTCTGCTGCCGGTGTCGGCCTGGGAGAAGACCCCGGCCTTTGGCCTGGCTAATGCCCTGGTGGCCGAGGCTGATGCCATGCCAACCCCGCCCGCCCGCCTGGCCGCCCTGTCGGCTGATGGCCCGACCACTGGACCGCTCCTCCTGGCTGCCGCCACCATCCTCGCCTTCCACCATGTCTATTTCCAGCGTCTTGGTGCTCCCACTCCTGGCGTGTATCTCTGGTTCCGCCATTACTTCCTCCAGAAGGCTACCAACTTGGAGGCCGAATCCGCCCCCCTGTGCGCCCCCTCCCCCCCCCCCCCTCCCCCGGTCGCCAACTAGATTCGCCCTCGGGTTGCTTGCTAACCTCCTTTCCCGCTCCCCCGCCCCCCTGCACCTCCCCCTCCCGTTGATTTCATTCCTTCGTGGCCCGCTCAAATACCACCCCCTCAGCCTTCAAGTCCAGATCCCGCCGCACACCTGGATCCGCTTCTTCGCCGAGCACGGCGTCCTGGCTCGGCCGGTGGTCCTGCGCTTCCTGCTGGTCGTCCTCAATGGCGCAGCCACGCGTGATCTTTCCGAGGCGGCCCTGCTCGGCATCCAGCGTCTGGCCGCCGCGCCGACCGGCAAGTCGGCCGATGCATCGACTCAGCAAACCCTGGCCGCCATCGTGACGGCCTGCTTCCGGCGCCTGCATGTGCTGGCTGGCACCGCCTCGGACCAGGCCTCGGTGACCGTGGCCCCGGCCGAGGCATTGGCTCAGCTGGCCTCTCAGGACCTCTTCTCGCCATCTGCCTGGCACGCCCTGCCCGGGAGCCTCCTGCTCTCGTGCGAGCTGGCCAGTGGGGGTCTCCTGCCCGAGCCCAAGCACCGCGAGCTGTGTGCCTGGCTCAAGGCCCAGACCGAGCTGTTTGCTGCCAGCCCGGCCACTGATGTACGTGCATCCATGGCTCTTGCCCACGTGCCGGCCGCCCTCTCGGCGATCGATTCTGACCGAAGTAAGTTGAACAAAAAATGCCCCCCCCCCCCCCCCCCCTCTCCCCCTCCCTCCGCCCGCCTCAATGCAGTGCCCCTCTCTGCGCCCGGTGATCCTCTTCTTCGCCATGAATAAGCTGTTCTCCAACGACGAGCAGGCGGCCGTCATCCGGGCCATCTTCCAGATGGCCGACGTCGCCGGCGATAACAAGGCCGAGTCCAATGTGAGCCTCGTTGTTCGACGCATGGTCCTCTCGGCAGGCGCCCTGCTGACGCCGAAGCTCCAGCTCCTGTGGGCTCTGCCGCCGGCTGGCGCCGAGGCCGCCAGCCCGGCCGAGCAGCAGCTTGTTCGATCGATCACCGATTCGCTGTCCTCGCTCGCCAACGCCGCCCCGGCGTCCGATGTGGAGATGCGCCCGGCCGAGGGGGAAGGCTCGGCTCTCGAGGCGGCCTTCCGATTCATCGGTGCCGATGCCGGTGGCGTCCCGTCGATGGAGACGACTGATCTTTTGCTCCAGCAGCCCGGTTCCCTGGGCGAGCGCGACCTGAACACCCTCCTGCAGGTGGCCACCGCTGTGCTGACCCAAGCGGACCTCCTTTGCCAGGCTCTGCAGCCCGGAGACCACCAAGAGCCGGGCTCGCTGGCCGACACGCCAGCTGCCGTGAAGGCCCTGCAGAGGGTGCCCCTCCTGGCGGCGGCCCTGAATGCCCTTCGTCGCGGGCTCCTGCCCCGGATCAGCCCCTGGGCCAATGGGGCCGGTGGCCGCACCGGCGGCTCCGGTGGACGTGGCGTCTTCCTGGCTCTCTCCTCCACCAAGAGCGTCTTCTTTGAGGCGGTGATCCAGGCTCCGGCCCTGATGGCGGTTCTGCGTTCGCGCGATGCCCGGGTTATGCCGGCGGTCGAGGCGACGGCTGCCCTGCTGGCCGGCGCGGCCGACCTTGTCTGGCCATCGCGCATGGACATCAACGGTCGCGCCGGGATCGGCGGCCGGTCGACCCCCCTGGCCGATGCGGATGTCCTGCCGGTGTCCGCTTCGATGGTGTCCCGGCTGCTGCGCGTGTACCAGGGCACTCAGCATCATGTGGATCGGCTCCTGTTGGCGGTTCTCCTGCGCCTGGAGGCGTGGGGCTGTGTGGTCCTCGGGCCGTTGGCCCTGTCGCACTCGGGCTTCGCCGCGTCGCTCATCGACGAAATGGCCCGGTCGTCTGTGTCGCAGTCGCGCGCGGCCCTGCGAGGCACTGTGCAGGGTCTTGTGCAGGCAGTCGACCCGACCCTCATGGCGGCCAGTGTGCGGTCCTTCGATCCGCTTTCCACCCTGGAGGCCCCGGCCATCGAGGGGCTGCTGGAGGCCTTCGATGCGCGTGGCAGCCAGGCCGACGGGGCCCGCCGCCGGTCGGCCATGCAGCGCGGTGCCTATGACCCGGCCTTCTTCATTCCCCTGCTCTTTGCCCTGCTGGCGCAATCCATCCCGCATATTCGCCCTCCGCGGGACCGCAGTGGGGCGGCCGGTGCGGCGGCCGCAGCCGCCGCGGCCGCCGCCGAGGACGAGCTCATCGACCGCCATGATGCGGCCCTGGCTGCCGGTGAGGATGTCGGTGCGCGGCCCCGTGTGTTCGGACACAAGGACCGGCCCCGTGGTGGCAGGCAGTTTGATCGCGATGGCGCCGACACCTGGGTGGCCCCGGAGACCGGGGCTCCGGTGGTCGGCCCGGTGCTCCGTCGTCTCTTCGAGAGCAACTGGGCCAGCCTGCTGCTGGTGTGCCTGTCCTCCTCGCAGCCGTGCGTCCGTGGTGCTGCCGGTGCGGCCCTCTCCCTGCTTCGTCGGCATGTGGCGCAGGCTCCCTTCCGGAACAGCTCCCAGGTGTGCTTGGTGCTGGACATCTTCCGGAATTCGGTCTCCGCCTGCGAGTTGGCCGCTTCGGGTGGGCGTCCCATCAACACCGAGTCCATTCCCCCCCGCGCATCGTCGGTGGTGGCGCACTTCCTGGCCCGGGCTCTTGGGGTCATGCTCCAGCCCGAGCATCCCATGTTCCCGGTGCTCAACCGGCACTTCCTCCAGCGGTCGCATCTGTTCTTCGATGTGCGTTGCCCCCTTCTCCTCTTGGATTGCCCTTCTTATGGGGTTTTTTCATGCTCCCCCCCCCCCCCTCAAGCAGCGGCCTCCAGCCGGAGGCCTGTGCGCCCTCGAGCGTTGTCTGACATTGTCCCCTGCTTTCGCCCTCATCCCCCCCCCCCACACACACGCGCGTTCTCTCCCCCCCCCCCCTCTCTCTCTCCCACTCTCTCTCCCTGAAGGATGTTCCCCTCTTCTACAACCTCTTCTTCTCCACCTCCCCGGAGCACTTCCGCAGCGAGCGTCTGTGGCTCTTGCGCCTGGTGGCCGAGAGCCTGCAGCCCGGCCTCGTGGACGATGTGCGCCCATACAAGCGTCGGCATGTGTTCTCCCTGCTCCAGACGCATCTGGACTCGGACCAGGCTTCGCCGGCCACTCGGCGCTTTGTGATGCTGCTCCTGACTCGGGCGCTGTTTGGCTCGGAGCGTGACACGCTGGCCGGGGCCCTGCGCCGGGATGTCGGTGATGCCTTTGGCGCCACCACCACCGCCGAAGGCATGGACATGTATTCGCCGATGCGCTTCTCTGCCCGGCGGCCAGCCGCGGCCAACCCCGCTGTTCGGGCGCTGCTCATTCGTGGCGGCCTGGTTCCCTGGCTCACGACGCTCCTTTCACGCTCGGACCCCGTGCAGCTGTACCCCTCGGCCGATGCCGGCGGTGTGCCGCTCTTTGCGGTTGCCGCGCGCCTGCTGGTCGCGGCGATGGATGCCCTCCTGCAGCTGGTTGTCCGACAGATCCAGAAGGAATCCGCCGACTCGTCGGATAGCGACAGCGCAAGTGACAGCGACAGCGACAGCGACGAGGAGATGGAGGTGGAGCAGTCTAGCTCGGATTCCGACTCCGACTCCGACTCCGACTCCGACTCCGATTCGGGTGTGAAGTTGCCCCAGCGCAAGGTGGACCTTCCCTCGACCCCGGCCACCCCGTACAGTGAGCCGGCCTTCAGCCCGGCCGCCAGCACGGGGGCTTCCAATGCGCTGACCACCCCCCTGTCAGCGCAGCTCCTCATCCAGTGCCAGCAGGCCGCGCATGCCCTTGTGGCTGCCCTGCGCAAGCACTTCACCGAGGCCGATGTGAGCCCCCTCGCGACGGTTGCCAGCTTGAGTGCACCGAGCGTGGCCCAGAATGCCCTCCTGTCGTCGACCATCGCCGCGCTGCGCCTCCTCGCTGACAGCGGTCTTGTCCGTGTGGAGGGCATTCAGGATCTGCATGCCGCCACCAAGGCCACTTCGACGCCGGCCGCCTCGTCCGATGACGAGGAGCAGGACACCCTGAGCGCCGTGGACGAGCACCTGAAGGTTGTCCTGACGGCCGAGCAGCTGCTTCTGGTGTCCGCCTGCTCGGATCGCCTGCTCCAGGTGGCGGCCAGCGGCGCTGCCCCGGCTCCGCTGTCGGCCGTTCCGCCGGCCGATGATGGCTCCAGCATGGCCTGCTGCCAGTGTGACAATGCCCTCGGCTACAGTGATGTGGAGGAGAGCATCGACGTGCGCCGCCGTCAGGCGGCCGGCGATCTTGATGACGAGTCCGACGATGACGAGGGCAGCTCGGCCCTCGAATCTGCCTCGCTGGCCCCGGTGGCCACCGGGACCGAGGCGGCCTCGGTCACCAGCGAAGCGGCTGGCCGTGTCGCGGCCATCCCCTGCCTCGCGCGCCTTTCCTCGGCCGAGCGTATCCTCACCGCCGACCACTGGGCTCTGGTCAAGACCCCGGCTGGTGGTTTCACCACCTGCGCCTTCTGCTCTCTCCCGCATGCTGGCGGGGCCGGCTCCGCCGCTCCTGGCGCCGCCGAGGTGCACCCCGTCCGTCGGCAGCTCTTCGGCCTGCTGGCGGCCCTGAACGCCATTGCCTAGTTAAGACGCCCCTGCCGTGTGACTCGGCTGAGATCACGCGGACCCGTCTCGGGCCAAGCTAGGGTTTCTCCTGGTGTCCCCCCCCCTCCGTATCCCTCCCACCTAGACCTTCCTTTTCTCATCTTCCGCACGAATACACACTGTCTGTGTCCCTGCATCGAGTGCGCGCATGCACGCATGCGTGTGTGTGTGTGTGTGTGTGTGTGTGTGTGTGTCTGCCTTTCTCTCCGTCCAGCGTGAATGTGGCCCCCGGTCCGGGCCGGCTGGTAAGACGTGTGGTTGCTGTCTGTCTTCCGGGCCTTCGCTTGTGGGCGCGGGGCCGGCTCGCTCTCGATTTTGGAACAGAAACCCCACAATTGCGCCCCAACAGCCTGATCCCTCCCCCCCCCC
>NW_009242978.1:1624928-1631447 GCF_000388065.1 Fonticula alba | reverse complement strand
CCCCCGCCGGTCCACAATGCGGGCGACCGTGGTACCACCCTGGAGACTGGATGCTCTCCAAATGGCGCGACGATTAGCACCCGAGGGGGCGACACACCATGTGCATGCCGAGGACGCCACTCTTGGCGCCACCCGGCGCCGGGACGAGTCTATTTGTCGGACTGGGCGGCCCGGTCCCCCGGCCGACCCCACCCGGAGGGACGCCTCCCGCAGGGACAGGGCTGGATGGGCCCAGCCGGTGCCATACATATCCACATGAAGCACGATCAGGCACCCTCCAAATGACCGAGGCCAGGACCGATGTCGGGACTCATTCTGCCAGGGCTGCGCCATCATAGGAGGGGCGGGGGGAAGGGCATCCTTCCCGGGTGGTGTGGGTGGCGGGTGTCCCTGCTCGGTCCTCGGAATCTGGGGGGGGGGGGGCTCCGCGCCCGGCCGGGCCGCCGGGCGGGCCAATTAAAGCGGGGGATATTAATTTCTCCCGGCGCTTGGGGGCCCCGAGCGGGATATGTGGGAAAAGGCCTGCCCTGGCGGGGTGGGCCCTTGGACCGGTGCGGGTCTCTCTGGGGGCCGCCCGGCGCGAGGCGCATCAGCTGTTGGTGACAGTGTTGTGCCCGGTCTGCCGGCGGGCTGCCTCGTCTGGCCGTCTGTCAGACCTTCCTCCCCGTCGCCAGGGATTGTGCAAGCTATCCCCTGCACTCCTGAAGGCTGCCACCGGGCGTGCCGCCATGCCACAGTGCCTCTTCTGTTGTATGCCTGCGCATGTGGGCACTTGTGCGTGCTTGTCCATGGGTCGTCGTGTATGTTTGTCTCTCTGTGCGCCGGTGCTTCTGAGTGGTGCCCCCCCTGCCTCGGCTGCAGGCGCCACGGCGCCGGTGAACAAAGGGGCGCGAGGGGGCCCCTGTGACATGGTCCAACACGCCCAGGCCCGGACATCGGCATGAGAAGAGTCCCGCGCGCGCCAGACACCCACACCCATTCACACACACCCTCTCGGGATAGGGGCACCCATAAGGGTCCCCGCAAACAATGGCCAGCCTCCCGTCCGTCACTGGCTGTTGCGTCGCGCATCCCCATGCTCGTGCCCCACCTCCGGGGGCCGAGCTGAGGTTGCCCCCCTGCCCGTGCCCCGTCTGCCGGATGATCGCCCCCGAACGAGGGGCGCAAGGGGACGGGGCGGGGTGGGGGGGGGGGGGGGGGGGCACCGGGCTCCGAACACGGGGGCGAGCCACCTACCCGGGGGCTCACCTATCGGCCGGCCAGCCCTGTGTGGCCGTTCGTCGGGACCTTCCGGCCTCGAAAATGGCCCGCGACCGGCCAATATATCCGTCTATCGGGGCGGCCAGGAACGATTGTGGGCTGTCATATTGCCCTATCGTCGGGAGGATCTTAATCGTCCCACATTGAGGGCGTGTGGCCTTCGACCGGAGCATGAGTGCTTCGAGGTGGCAGCGATGGCGGCACCAGCGCCGGGGGTGGTGGCGGCGGCGGCGGCGGCGGCGGCGGCGGCGGCGGCGGCGGCGGCTGCCGCTCCGGGCGTTCACGAGTGTCCTGTCTCTTGCTCGTGCCTGGGGGCCCGCTCTGGGCCCGGCCTCCGAGTGTGATGCGTCGGACAATATCCGGGACCCGCAGGCGGCAGGCTGGATGCGCCTCTGACGGTCCGAGCGGTGGGCCTCCTGTTTCAAGTGCCTCGCCTGCCCAGTCCAGCGGGCTACGGGGCTGACAATGGGGCACCCCCAAGCAGCATGTTCTTAAAGGTAGCCTGCCATCGAGGAGCAGCACCGAGGGCCGTCGCATCCCTCGGGGAGGGGCCAGCGGAGTGGTGAGTTGCCGGCCACAGCCTTGGCGGCTGACATCGGGGGGGGGGGGGGGGAGGGGGGGGCTGATTCCTTTCGTTGTGGGATATCCCCTATTTCCAAGTCTCCCAGGAAGAAAGGGGCCTCCGGGAAGGCTGGGGCACGGATTCCGGACGACGCAGGGCAGAGGAGCAGAGGTAGTACTGGCGGTCCGCAGGAGGGGGCGGGGATATGGGGGAGCCCGAGCGTGTGTGTGTGTGTGTGTGTGTGTGTCTTGTATGATTCGGTGTGCGTAAGGAGGGGAATACCCGGGCCGGGCCCCGCTTCCGGAGCAGTCAGGCTTGTGGCCCGGGCCTGCTTGATCGACCCTGCCCTGATTGGGCCCTCCCTGATCGGTCCTCATGAGGGAGCACCGAGGTGTGCGTCCCACCCTACTGCCCCGCACCGACCTCCCTGCCTTTCGTCGCATTGTCGCCTCTCATCAGCCGTAAGCCCCTTCATCTCCCCTCCTCTGAACTTCCCCCTCCGCAGCGGTGAGGGAATTGCTGTGCCGGCATTGGCCCGTGCTCAGTATCCGGCCCGGTCCCCTTCGGCTGGCCCCGGATGCTAGCCCCCTGCCATATGCCGCCCTGCCCAGGGCCATGCTGCATGCTTGTATTGCTCGCCCCTTCCGATTTACTCCCCCCCCCCCACGCCCCGGCCCTCCACTGACATCCCCTCCTTCGATGACCACACACCCGGTCCGGCGCGCTGACGGACCCTCCGCCAGGCTGACACGTTGTCCGCCGCCGAGGAAGACCCGTCGGCATCCCGAGGCCCCTCCCCCCCCCCCCGCCACCCCTTCCCCTCGCCCATTCTCTCCCTTTCCCGGTCCGGCGCGCTGACGGACCCTCCGCCAGGCTGACACGTTGTCCGCCGCCGAGGAAGACCCGTCGGCATCCCGAGGCCCCTCCCCCCCCCCCCGCCACCCCTTCCCCTCGCCCATTCACCCTCACCCGTTCCCAAGCCGGAGCCTCTGCCTCCCTTTCGTTGCCTCCCTCCCTGCGCAGTAGAACACCCCCGTCGAGCGGAACATGGCAAGGCCCGCATCGCATCCCCTTCATCCGCATCACCACCACCAATCCCAATACTTCTCATCTTCCCTTGGCAGCAGCAGCAGCAGCAGCAGCAGCAGCAGCATGGCGCCCAGCTCGTCCACGCACTTGCCCGGGCCGTCGGGGCGGAGCCGCCACGCTTCGGCTCCAGCGGCCCCGCCACCGCCCAAACTCCAGCTCCGCTGGCACCGGGGCCTGGTCCGCTGGGTGGCGGTCCTGATTGCCGGCGTGTGCGCCGTGGCCATTGTCTGGGGCCGGCGCAATGCCTGGATTTCCGCCATGACCGGCAACGCCGGCGGCAACAGCCAATTCTACAGCACCTACGGCGGTGGCTATGACCGGTATGGCGGCATGAACACCGAGGGCCGCTACATGGTTCCCCAGCAGCAGCAGCACCAGCAGCCACCCCCGCCGGCGTATCCCGGCGCCTCGTTCCAGCAGATGGGCGGCGCCGGGGCCCCCGGCGGCTTTAGCGTCCAATCCCAGCGGTCCCAGCCGCCAGCCTACACCCCGCCCAGCTACTCGGGCGATGACCTCGAGCGCATTGCCACCGATCCGTATGTCCGGTCCAGCCACTATGTCAAGCAGTCCGACATGCAGGCCGCCGCCGAGCACCAGCGGATGCTGGCCCTGCAGAAGCAGCAGGAGGAAGAGCGCCAACTGCAGGAGCAGCAGCAGCAGCAGCAGCTCCTGGCCCAGCAGGAGGCCGAGCTTTTGGCCCAGCAGGCGGCTGCCGCCGCCGCCGCCGCCGCCACCGAGGCACCCACTGTGACGGCTGCCCCGCCACCGACGCCGCCGCCGACCTCCGAGCCGACGGCCACCGCCGCCCCGCCGACCACCAGCGACACCCCGGCCCCGGCAGCCACCGTGGCCGCCGAGCCCGAGGACGAGTATGACGACGAGCAGCTGATCCCCCCCTCGGGCGGCGGCCAGCGCGAGTGCCATGAGGATGAGGTCTGGGTGGAGAACTGCCGGTCCTGCATGCCGCGCCCCGGCTCGGCCAAGGCCCTCAAGGCGCCGGAGAAGCTGCACTTCATCCATGTGCCCAAGTCGGCCGGCACCGCCTTCACGGTGCCCCTGCGCCGGGCGTTGGATTGCGGCCCGCCGGGCCGCGGCTGCTGGGGCGATCCGGCCTCCGTGGTCGAGGGCAATGTCAACTGCGATGGCCAGCTGGTGGGCTGCTACGGTCACACCGGCTTCACGCCGGACCCCAGCCGCTGGACCATGAGCCTGCTGCGGCACCCGCTCGGCCGCCTGCGCAGTGCCTTCCACCATGGCCGCCATATGGACGGCGCCGAGGATGCCGATAAGATCGCCGCCCAGTCGACCACCACCGTCGAGCAGTATGCCCGCTATCCGGGCGTTCGCGGCTGCCAGACCAAGATGCTTCTCGGCCAGCGTTGCGCCGCTCGCAAGCGCCTTACCACCGAGGATGTCAACAAAGCCCGGGCCAACATCGATCAGCTGTTCTTCCTCGGGCTGACCGAGCACTACAACACCTCCATCTGCATGTTCTTCCTGCAGATGGGCCAGATCCCCATCGACTCGGACTTCGCCTCGGTTCGCACCAACCCGGCCTACGATCGCACCGCCCGCCTGCCAGTGGAGGCCGAGCGCAGCATCCTCGAGACCGACAGCATCGACCACATCCTGTACACCCACGCGCGCAAGGAGTTCCGCCGGCGTGTGGAGGCCGCCGGCCTGACGGTCCTAGAGCCGGAGAGCACCTACTGGCGGGATTACGGCAGCACCGGCGAGGCGCTGCTCGAGCGCGTTAGCTCCGGCCAGGCCATGGCCACCTCGGCCGAGTGATCACGCACACAAGTGGAAAGGCGCCAGTTGATCGGCGCACGCAGAGGACGCACACAGGCGCACACGCACACGCACACGCACACGCACACGCACGCGCACACGCACACGCACACGCACACACAAACACACACCTCGGCCGTGTATACACCCACACATCCGCAAGCGTACATACACACCCACACACTTTCTCGCTCTCCCGCTGTGTCACCAGTGCAATCGTGCTTGATGTGCTTGGCACTTGGTCGGAAGGGGGTGTGCATGCCGGTCGAGCGTCATCGACGGGGGGGATGGACTGGCGTTCTGACCGGTGGCCGGGTGGGGTGGGTGGGAAGGCAAGGCCGGCTTTCATGGTGGCGCTTTTCCGCCCGTTGTCTCTTCTCGTGCGTCACTTGGCAGGGTATTTCGTAGTGTGCTGTTGTCTCTGTCCTTCGCCCCCCCCCTCCCCCCTCCACCCCGCCTCTTGCCCTTTATCGCTTCCCCCTCGCCACCGGACCCAGGGCCATTTGAGCGACCATTGTCGAGGGCACCCTGCATAGGAGATGGCTCTGTGCGTGCACATACACACAGGCTTCCTTCTTTGCCCCTCATGTCCCGGTAAGACTGCGCGAGAAGGACAATCGAGCCAGGGGGAGGGCCGGAGAAGGGAGGAGGACACTCCTGACTCCGCAGGGCCTTTACCATTAGCCTGCCCTCAATTGACCAGGTGGTTGGCAGATACATATACGCGCAAAAAGCAGACAAAGTACACAAAGCACACAAAGCACACAAAGCACACAAAGCACACAAGGCACACAAAGCACACAAGGCACACAGGGCACACAGGGCACGCACGCGAACTCGCAAGCACTTGAAGCAGCCGGAGAGAGACCTTGCGAGCTCTCTTGCGGACAAGGAGGGACTTGGCCCATCCAGTTGCAGTGCACGTGTTTGGGAGCAAGTCCGCGTGTGTCTATGTGGGTCTGTGCGTGGGGGGAGAAGGCGCCCTCAGGCACGGGAAAAGGCGGGGAAGATATCTATGAGCAAAGGAAGGGAGGGGGATGCAGCAAAGAGCCGGCGATCTCGGATCAGCTCCGCTCCAGGGGGGACCCACGGACGGGCGAGCTGTCAGGGGTTGCGGAGGGGGGAACAATGCGGCCTGCCAGAGGCCGCGCCGGGACCGCAGGCTCGACCGGCATCACCGGGCCCGGCGGGGAGGCCGCCGGCGGAGGGACACTCGAACGGAGGAGATCCTCCGGTGCTTCGGCCGGGGGCTCAACCGCCTCGACAAGAACGATGAGCGGCGGCTCGGCCGGAGGGGCCACAATCTCCGGCGGCTCGACCGCCAGCGGGGCATCCCCACCCGCTGGGGGTTCCAAGGGCAACCTGTCGGCATTAAGCCGGTCAAGCATTTTGGTGGCCACCGACTCCACAGCAGGGCGCAGTGCCTCGCTCAAGATTCGGGCCCCGGCTAAAAGCAGGTCAACGATCATACTCCCCGAGCCAGGGGCCTTGGCCGGGGGAGCGTCAACGGAAGGGTCGCCTGCCTGAGCCATGGATGGCGGGCTGGCGGCCGAAGTTGGCGGCGTGGCGCCAGGCGCCGATGGCGCCCCGAGATTGCTCGAAGGGTTGCGGGCCTGGAGTTCCTGCTCGAGCAAAGCAATTCGCTCTTCGAGGGAGGCAACCACCGGCGCAAGGTCCTCCTTGGCAAGGGTGCCATCCGGGCCGGTGAGAGCAGCGCCGCGTCGATTGTTCAGCGGCTCAGGGGTGGATCTTCCAAGCATCTGTTCTAGGGGATTGTTGACCGGCTGGGGGCGCGATTTGGGGGGCGTGGTGGTGGG
>NW_009242978.1:1623904-1624811 GCF_000388065.1 Fonticula alba | reverse complement strand
CAGGCAAACGCTCCTGAAGGCTCTGCATCTCCCGGGGGGGGGAACAACGATGGCACTGAAAAACGCACGCGTTTACCCGAGGCATCGGGCTCGAAGTTGGCATCCTTCTTGAGCTTCCACAGGACAAGCCAGTAGATGGCTGGCGTCAGCAGGGCCAGGAAGAGGTTCCACACATGGAAGCCGGGTGTGATGGGCCGAAGGGAGAGTCGGTCAATCTCCTCCGGCGTGAGGTTCGGCTTGGAAAAGAGGCGCCGGAAGTCAGCGAGCCCCACCATCGGACGCTTGGGCTTCTCGGGACCCTGCGGCGGGGTCCAACCGGACAGGGACCGCCGACCAGGGATCACAGGCAGCTGGCCGGCGCGGAGGCCTTGCCGCATGGCCGCGGCAAACATGTCGTCAGCCGGGAACCCTGCTCGGGGGGGAGGGGGGAGTGAACAAGGAGGAGGCGAATGGGGGGGGGGGGGGAGGGAGGGCGCTAGCGAGCCTAGGGGGCCCGGGTGAACGGGGCGCCATGCCTTCTTCTGTGCGAGCACTGGTGACGAAGCACGAAGGAGGTGGAGTGGGAAAAGAAAAGAAGAGAAAGACACCGAGGGGGTCTGGCGAGCTATCGCCGGCTCTCCGGGCACACGGGAAGCACGCGGGAAGCACACGAGAAGCCCGAGCCTCAGCAGCACATGCGCCCCTGCGCCATGGAGGCCGGCTCAAGAGTCCCCGGGAAGGGGGGGGGCGGCGGAGAAGAACCAGTCCCCCAGGCCAGATCGCGGCAGGGGCGGGGGTGAAGGGCCTGCGATCCGGTGGCATCTGGTCCGAAACCGTCATGTGGCAGTGGCGCCCCGTACGGGACACAGAACATGTGATCCTCAGGGCGATTTATTCTAGATCGATCCTTGGGACGGTCTTTTCGCGC
>NW_009242978.1:1616120-1623297 GCF_000388065.1 Fonticula alba | reverse complement strand
GGGGGGGGGGGACCTCTGGTGCAAGATCGGTGCCCGGCCGCCCCCACCCCTGGTGGAAGGCGCTTGCCTCTGGGCCGGCGGCCCCCGGCCGTTTGAGAAGCCCAAAGCATAGCCCCGGCTGCCGCCCCTGGCTGGGAGCTGTCGCCGGGCTGTATTCCGATCCCGGCCGCCGCCGCCCCTTCCGGCCTGAAGGTGGCGCGTTTCAGATCTCCGGCGATCCCGCGTGTTTGCGTGGGTGCAGGCTTTTTACTTTGCCCTGTTGGCAGAGGGTGCGCCTGGACTCCCAGGCAAGCCCTCATCCTCTCTCCCTCCCCCCCCCCTTCCCCTCCCGCTCTCCTCTCTTCTTCTGGCCACACTGCTCTCCTTGCATTTGAGCGCCTCCCCCCCCCCTCGCCTGCCCGTGCCTCTCTGCCCCGCCTCCCCCACTCGCCCTCCCTCTTGCCCCCGCGACCAGCCCCAGTGTCCTGTGTTGAGCACACCAGGCTGATCGCGCTCCCCTCTCCCCTCTAGTCCCTACAGACATCCGCACGATGCCGCCTGCCCGAAAGCCCAAGGCCGAGGCGTCTGCCTCCGCCGAAGTCGATCCCAGTCAACCGGTCGACTCGGCGGCGGACCCGGTCGCGGCTCCCTCCTCATCCGGCGAGTCGGCTCCCGACGGGGACACCCCCCCGCCCACTCGCAAATCCAAAGTCTCCGCCAAGCGGTGCGTCCTCCACTCGACTGGGCGGTCTCCCCCTCCCCTCGGTTTCGAGTGCCCTTCCGCACCATGCCCCCGCCCCTGGTGGCTGGCCATCTTTCCCTCGGCCTTTTCTCATTCATGGTATTTGTCTTTTCCAGCGCCGAGCAGAACCGCGCCGCGCAGAAGCTCTTCCGCGAGCGTCGCATGAAGTATGTCCAATCTTTGGAGGAGGAGGTGAAGACTCTGAAGGAGAAGCTCGACCACTTGAATGCCCTCGAGTTGCCGAGCGACGTTTTGGCAGCATGCCCGATGGCTGCGGCGGCGGCCGCGGCCGCAGCCTCCGCTCCGTCATCCTCTGCACCCCCCCTGCTGGCCCCGGGAGCCCGGTCCATGGGCGATCTGCTGTCGGCCATGGCCAACGCGCGCGCCGATAATGCTGCCCTTCGTGATGCCCTCCACATCCTGCTGACCCATGCCCGGTCTCAGCAGGCGGTCATCGAGGCCTACAAACGCCAGGCACAGAGCTTGCAACTGGTCATCCAGGCAGAGCAGCTCCTCCCGCCGGCCATCCCGATGGCCGACACGTATGTCACCCGCTCTTGCCACTTGATGCCAGCCTCCGCTCCCGCCTCAGCATTGACATCCTCCCTCTCTGCTCCTCGCCCACATACACACACACACACACACACATCCACACCTTCCCTTCGCCCGCTCTTCCTTCTTTTTTTCCCCCTCCCCCTGTCTGTCTCTCCCCTTCTTCCTCCACCCTCACTCAGGCAAACGCTCCTGAAGGCTCTGCATCTCCCGCAGGTGGAGGGTCTGCTTTCGACACGCATCAATGACAGCCATACGATCGCCGATCTGTTGAATTCCGACACCTCGGGCCAAACCTCGGCCGACGATGGTCGCAGCTTCTCCCCGGCCTCTGGCAGCTCGCCCAAGAATGCTCCCTCGCCGGAGGTCCTGGCTCACACTCACGAACTGAGCCTCAGCCCCCCGGCTGTCGAGGAGTCCTCGCGATTCCCCCACCCGGGCTCCGGTTTGGCCCCGGCCACGCACTACCTTCCCCCCTCGGGCAATGGCCAGATCGCCCACCTGCCTCCGGCCGGGGACATTGTTGACAACCGGTACCCCGAGCCGGTTCCACCTGCGGGCGGCTACTCGGAGCCCCTGGCCCCGACAGTCTATTCTGCTCCCCACTCTCAGCTGCCGCTGCCGTCTCCGCAGCAACATCACCACCAGCAATCCCAGCCTCCGCCCCTGTCAGTGCCTTCGCATTCCGGCAGTCACTCGCATCATGCCCAGCCCTCGGGCCCCAGTGGCCTGGCCGGGGGATACTCGCATGCGCCGAGCAATTCCCACTTCCTGGGAACCCCCTTCTCCATTCCCTTCAACCAGGTGCGCGCGCGCGCGCTTCTCCTCGTCTGCCTGTGCCCTGCCTGCCCCTCATCATGTCTTTCTGACCCATGCGTGTCTGCTCCCATACATGTGTGTGTGTGTGTGTGTGTACTTGTCCTTCCCCCGGGTCCTCTCTCTCCTTTCCTCTTCTTTCTCGTCTCTCCCCTTCTTCGCCCCTCTCGCTCTCGCTCTCGCCCTCGCTTCTCGCTTCTTGCTCTCTCTCTGTCGCTTTCCAGCACGGCCTCATCCCGGCGACCTCACCCTCGTTCGACGAGCTCACCATCGCCACTCGGGCCAATCACACGGGCCCTCTGGCTCCCTCTGCCGTATCCTTCGATCTGGCATCGGTCCACCAAACCAGCAGCTCCGAGTATTACGACACCGGGTCTTCGGCCCCGCCCTCGTCATCCTCGCATGGGGGCTCCTCCGCCGACGATCCTGGGCTCCAGTGCGTTCAGGAACTCGGTGATGGAGCCTTCGGCTTCCAGCAGTGCGTTCTCGCTCCCTCTCGCTCTCTCTCTCTCTCTCCCTCATCCCCCTCCACCTCGGAATACATGCTTCCCCTCTCCCCTTCAGCTTCTTCCCCGATCTCTCGACGATACTGACCCCATCGGCCTCCTGCTCCGGCCCCTAGGTCGGTCAAGATCGAGTGCGGCCCATCGCAGGCAGCCATTGCCATGACCGAGTCCTCGCGTCTTAGCCGGCATGCGGTGGTTCCCAGCGCGGCCCCCTACCTCCCGCCGCATCTTCTCCAACCGGCGACCACCGAGACGCCGCAAATCCCCGACGAGGTGGTCTCAAGTTGCACCTCGGACGAGTCGTGTCCGTTGATTGCCGGCCCCGCTCCCGGGACACTGGTGGCGCACGCGCCCCCCCCGGCCGATGTCTCCTCCCCGGCTCACAGTTACTCTGATGGCTCGTCACCGGTGACCGGCCCTCCCCCGGCTCAGGGGCCAGTGCACCTGCTCCCGTCGAATGAGTACCATCCCTCCTCGACCGGGGAATACCATCACCCACCTGCGCCCGAGTTTCACCCGGGGGAACCGCACCCGATGCCCCATGCCCCGGATGCATCTCAGTATCATGCAGTGCCGTCACAGCAGGCGCCATCGCAGCCGCCACATGGCTACCCCTCGGCAGGGCCTCCCCCCTCGGAGTACCCCTTCCCGCAAATGGTTCCAACCCAGGCTCTCGCCCCAACCCATGCCCCCTCGATCTCCTCCACCTGTACCGTGGGGTCCGATGGGTCTCTCGACACTTGCTCTTCGGCGTCCCCCTCGCCACCACATCAGCAGCACCAGCAGCCGGCCACAGGTGCCGGCTCGTGGCAGCCGCCCGCCGCCTCGCTGCAGCAGCACCATGCCCCGGTGTCGCGTGTGATTGCCACCGCCGTTGAACGCCGGCCGCAGGCCCTTGCGACTCCCTCCTCGATCATTGGCAGCGGCCGGCAATCGGTCAAGCGTGATCTGACCACCGCGTCGCTGTACATCCCGGCCGATCAGCCGCTCAATTGGGATGTCACCACTTTGCAGCAGATTCACCAGCGCTCCATCCTCCAGGAGCATGCGGAGTTGGACGTGGCGTCGGTTCCCGCCGTGGCCGAGGCGCACCTTGCGACGACAGGTGCCGGGGACAGTCGCATCGGCACCCCCTCGCGGCCGGGGGCCCCGACCACGGTGCCCACCACGACAACGGCTGCACTCCACATCCAGTCTTACACGTCGCACGAATTGCCGGAGTACATCCACCGGAAGCTCACTCACCGTGATGAGAACTTCCGCCATGATCCGGATCAGTCGGACCTTTGCGAGCTCCTTCAAAACACCACCTGCCGGGATCGGGACATCGGCCACTGCAAGCAGACCAAGTTCTTTAAGCGGACAACTGCCACCGTGCCGCCAGCCGCCGCTGCCACCGCCGCCACCGCCTCGGCAGCGGGCGAGTCAGGCATGTAGAGCGAAGCATCCGTTTGTGCGCGTGCGTCTGTGTGTGTGTGAGGGGAGGAGAATGAGAGACACAGGGAGACAGAGAGAGAGAGAGAGAGAGAGTAAGTGTGAGCATGTGAGTCAGTGCATGCAGTTCGGGGCCTTCTCCTTGCCACTCTCTCGCTTTCTTTGTAGATTTGCCGCTTTATCGTCTTCTCTCTCTCTTGCCCGCTCTCGCCTCTTTGCTTGCCTCTCCTGTCTGCATCAACCGTGCACCACCCATCTCCGTGTGCTGTGAATGTGCTGCATCCCAAAAAAAATCCCCCTGTAGTCATATAAAAACAAATCACAATCCACTGGGTGCGCCCCGGCGCTTGGGGAAAGCCACGGCGCCGCTCCGAGTGGTCGGGTCAACGGGGCTAGATGTGAACAGCCCAGACAAAGGCGCTGAAAACAGGGGTGGTAGTAATAATAGGGGGGGGGAGCAATGGCAGCCGGCCACGATCAGGAGAAGGCGAAAGGGCACACCACTCTGAGAGGACGCGGAGGCACGACCAGAGAGGATGAGGATGTCGCCGATGTGGAGTGAGAAAGAGAAAAGCCCGGGGGGCGAGGGCGAGAGTGGGGGGATAATTCCGAGATTTGCCGGCAATTGCGCCCCACGAAGACATGGGGGTCGCCATCCTCCCGCCGAGAGGGACGGTCTCGTCGTTCATGGAGGGCAAATGCGCGCCAAATCAAGGGAGCCGAGCCGCGCTGGCTGGGTGCCATAACCGGGGAAACACTCTGACGTGACAATGTGCGCGCCAAAGGGCAGCGAGAAAATGCCTTCAGACCGGCTTCGGACCGGCTTCAAGCCGGAGGGCCAGCCTGTGCAAGCGGCGTGCGTGTCAAAACACACGACGGCGTGATGATGATGATGACGACTGGGCCCGGCCACATTGCCCCAAGATCGGGCGGACCGAGGGAGGGGGGGGGGGGGCCGGGCCGGGCAGATCGGGCAGATCGGCGCCTCGAACCGGCGGAGGGGGGATCCGGGAACGGGGGATCCCGGGTCGCCGCCCAGGTGTTGGGGCACCCGTGGGGCCCCGAGATCGGGAGCACGGCCCGGCGTGCATGGACGGGGACCTCCCCCCGCCTCGGGGATACGGGGTCACTAACGAGTCTCTGTGGGGGGGGGGGGGGGGGGGTGCTAGCGCCCCGGGGGGGCCTGGGGCGGGGACAGGGACCGGCTATTCCCTGGGAACGCTGGCCGGGTCCCAGGGCCCTAAGAGCATGTGGCGCGGCAGCCCCATGCTGGTCAAAGATGACCAAGGCCTCGCCACGAACCCCCCACCCTTGCCCCCCTTCCCTTCCCCCCCCCCCCTGTGCACACAGAACGCCAGCCCGTCCTGCGGCCGAACTGCCACGCCTCGGTGCATGACAGTTGCGCGCTCAACTTCCTCACGCCCGTGCGTCCGGCCCGCCCTTGAACCCGCGAGTGCCTAGTCACATTTCTCCGGGCGCCACACAAACGGCGATATTCCGCCTGCGCGCGCATTACACACAGGGACTTACCCCTCGCCCTGACGCCCGGCCGTCGGTCCCCGGTGAAAGCGGGGCAACCTCCAGCCGTACATCTACCCCCCCCCCCCCCCCCCCCCCCCCCCCCCCCCCCCCCCCCCCCCCCCCCCCCCCCCCCCCCCTGCCGCCGCCTCTCCCACGCCGCAGAGGAGCGTACCGTCCGCCGGTGGCTGGCCTTTTTGTCCAGATCGCCGATCCTTGGAGCTCACCGGAGCACCTCCCCTCCACCGGTTAGGCCGCCATCCGTGGAGCACCCCCCGCGCCCCGCGCCCCGCGCCCCGTCCACAGCGCCTCCTCCATCCCCTCGGCCATTCTCCTTCCCGGCGGAGGGACTCCCAAACGTGTGTGTCTTCTTCCCCCCCCCCCCCCCCCCCCGCCCCCCCTTTTCAGCCCCCACCCCCGGGTGTTGCCATCCTCGCAGATCCCTCACCCGCACCCCGCACACACACACACACACACCTGCATCTCCCGCCCCGTACCTCGCCCACCCCCGCACGTAGGGCGATGTTCTCCCTGAAGGGCACGCGTGGAATCCCCTCTCTCGGACTCCTTGCCCAACGCATTCTCCCTCCTCCGGCTGCCTTCCGGCCTCCTCTCGCGGCGGCCCTGTTGAGCACCCTCGCTGAGCGCTCGCCCGCACCCTCTCCGTCGCCCGCCCGCCGTCGCCCCGCGCCGGCCGCTTGCTCCTCCGGCCGCTGCATTCCTCGCCGACCGACATCCCCACACACCACGGCTCCCACCATCGCCACGGCTGGTGTTCTTCCTCGCTCGACTGTTGATCTCCGCGATCGCGAGCACTCGCTGCGCATTCTCCGGACCCTGGCCGAATCCAGCGCCCGGATATACCCCCTCCTGACCCCCTCTTCGGACGCAAGCGCACCCTGCCACGCCGGCACCTGTGCCTGTAGCGACGACCTCCCCCCAACCATGATGGCCTCTCCGCCAGCCTCGGCCGAGGAGCTGTTTGCCCCGCGTCTGCCGCTCGGGCAGAGCATCACCTCGTCTGCCGGGTCGCTTGACCTGGCCGCGGCAACCGAAGCCGCCGCCTCGGCTGGTCTGGTGGATCCACTGCAGCCGGCCGCCGGGGCAGCTCCCCTTCCCTCCAGCGTGGACTCCAGCGCCGCCGAGGCCACCACCTTCTACCGCCGGCCGCTCCCGGAGATCCTGGTGTCCTTCCAATCGGACGAGGGGAAACGCCACTTCCGCAATGCCATGGAAACCAAGTATCTTGAGGGGTATTTCGGCCTGGCCAGCAATTTCCTCACCCAAGCCGAGCCCGCCTGTATGTTCCATTGGCCAGGGGCGAGGGGGGGGGGGGGGGGGGGGGGGGAGGAGAGGGGGGGGGGGGGGGGGGGGGGGGGGGGGGGGGGGGGGGGGGGGGGGGGGGGGGGGGGCGGTGGGGTGGCGGTCGTGGCGGGACAGAGGTGCGGGGGGGACTAGGGGGTTCGACTTGGCTTGGTTGAGTCTGCCCCCGGTGCTAGGGACCGCATGGGGGTCATTCTCTCCGCCCACGCCATATATGAGCACTTCCCCGAGAAGCCGGTGTCCGGAGTGCACCCGGTCAAACCACACGGAGCGACCCCCCCCCCCCCCCCCCCCCCCCCCCCCCCCC
>NW_009242978.1:1613610-1616071 GCF_000388065.1 Fonticula alba | reverse complement strand
GGGGGGGGGAGGTTCCTGTGTCCTGCCGGGGGTGGCCTCTTTTCTTTTTTCTTTTTTTTTCCGCCCCGCCCCGGTCTATGCTCTCCGGATGCCATCTCCCAGCTGACTCACCTCCTCTCGCGATTGCCACGGCCCGGGGTGTGCACTGGTGCCGGCAGTTTGCGGCCCCGCCTGCTTGGCCATGGTACTGAACACCTTTGGCATCGATCCCGGGCGCAAGTGGAAGGGCAATTGGCGGTGGTTTTCCGAGGAGATGCTCGACTGCTGTGCTCCCCGGTCGCGGATACTTGAGAGTGGCATCACATTCAGCGAGTTTGCCTGCCTTGCCCAGTGCAATGGCCTCCATGCCGAGTCACACCTTGCCGAGCAAAGGTACGCCCCCCTAGCTCGCCAAAAGCACATGCCGCCATGGCCATCCTCGGCCATCCCCCCCCCCCCCCCCTGCCGAGAATGAAAGCCCCCTCCTCATGCGTGGATGTTCCCCCGGCTGGCTTCCTCCTCCTGCTACCGGGCCCCCACCCTCTCGCGCTTCTTGCTGATGATCGTGTCGCCCCCGCCCCCGCCCCCGCCCCCGGACACCGAAGCTCCTACGAAGAGTTCCTCAGCGCCATCAAGCGCGCGTGCTCCTCCGAGGACACGGTTTGTGTCATTTCCTACTCGCGCGCCACTCTGCAGCAAACCGGCGATGGGCACTTCAGCCCCATCGGCGCGTATGATCCGATCGAAAACAAGGCCCTTGTGCTGGACGTCGCCCGGTTCAAGTATCCCTCCTACTGGGTCCCGGTCGACCTGCTGTGGGAGTCCCTCCGGCCGTGTGACTCGGTCACTGGCCGCTCGCGAGGGTACTTCCTGCTGAGTCGCTCATCCTTGAAGTCCGGCTCGGTGGAAACCCTCGACCGGCTGGGGCTCAAGCTGTCGGAATCCTGGCCGGCCATCGCGGCCACCCTGCGCGATGTGCGTTTTCAACTGGAACAGCAGGCCCTCGAGGAGGCTGGCGCTTCGTCGGGGACCCCGCTGCCGGAACACTCGCCGGTCCTGTCGCCCTGCAATCTGTCGGCCCCGGGCACCGCTGCGGCCGCGGCCGTCGTGGCTGCTACCGCCACCCAGGCTGGGGCTGCCGCCGCCGCCGCCGCCGCCGCCGCCGAGGCCGAGGTTCTGGCCCTGCGTCGAGCCTTGGAACTTGTGACGGCCAGCGTGCTGGCGGTCCTGCCACGCATGGCCCCGGTCCGGCTGCCGCCGGCCGCCCTGGCCACCGAGCCCACCCCCCTGGAGCTGGATGCCATGGCGCATCCACTTTATCCGATGGTGGCCAGCCTGGTGCAGGCCCACTCGCTGGATGTGCTCTTCCCCCCGGGGTCCAATGGCGGGGGGGCCGGTGCTTCCCCCGACATGAGCCCTCCTCTTGACGTGGCCACCCTCACGCCCTGTCGGCTTGCCGCGGCGCAGTCGCTCATTTCGGCGCCTCACCTGCTGGCCCTGCTGCTGGCCGTGCCAAACTGGCTGTATCCGCGCATCCTGGTCCGGGTATTCGAGTCCTCGCTGCCGCTGGCGGTTGTCGCGGACCCGGCCACCGCCACCGCCTGCCAGGACGCTGCCGCTGCCGCCCCGCGCCTGACCGCGCTGCTGGATGAGATCGGCCACCTGCGCAATCACATTGCCTCCTTCGAGGTGCTCAACGAGTGCGGCTGCAAGTGTCCCTCCACCAAGACCGGCAATGTCCCGGTGGCGAGCAAGCGCCTGTCCGATCAGTGACGCGGCCATGTGCCACAAAATCCATATGGGCATGTGTCCCCTTCCTCCCGATGGCCTTCTCCCCTCCCCATGTTGGCACCCCCGTGTGCATGTATGTCTGGACATACACCCACACCCACATGCATACATGCATGCATCTACACGCACACACCCATTCGCCACCGATCCCGAATACCAGGGGGCAAGCCCAAGACCGAGAGGAACAAAAGGCGTCCATATGCTCTGTTGTCCTTGTGCCGGGGTGTCCCAAATACAACCCGACTATGCCATCCATCCATCCATCAAGACCGTGGCCATACTCTCGCCCTCTGGACTTCGCATGCTGAGAGGGCCTCACCACGGGGACGAGAGAGGCTGACACACCTGCGAAACACCACCGGCGCACATCAGGCGTCATGAGCCAGGTCGCCCAATCCTGGCATAAAAGGCGAGGCGAGGGGGGGGGGGAGGGGGGCAGCAAGAGCGACAAACCATGCTTTCGCCGAGACCGAGGCAGGCGCGGATCCGGCCAGCAGGCCACGATCTCCGCCGCCCGTGCTGGCGTTCGTGCACCACCCTGCTCCGGGCCGGCGCAGGTGCCCGGGAAATCCGTGGGCAGTTGCCGCACCGTCCGTCCCGCGGTTGCCCTTGCGCCGCCGGGAAGTCGATCTCCAGGAAAGAAAAGGCAAGAGACGGGGGTCGAGGGGCTGGGCGCTGAGGAGGGGGGGGG
>NW_009242978.1:1598208-1613352 GCF_000388065.1 Fonticula alba | reverse complement strand
CCCCCCCCCCCCCCCCCCCCCCCCCCCCCCCCCCCCCCCCCCCCCGCCCCCCTCCCGCCGCCGCCGCCGCCGCCGCCGCTGTTGCTGCTCCACCTCGGCCCATCCACCCGCTCCTGCTCCTTTTCTCCTCCTCCTCCTCCTGCTCCCCCTCTTCCTTCCTGCGGCACATACGCACACCCGCGCGCTTTAAGGCCGGTGCCCCGACCATCGCCTGTCGATCTGATTTCCGTCCTCCATCCACGCGCCCCGGGAGCATATGAACGTACTGCTTAGGAGTCGCCCTGCTGCTCTATTGATCCTGATTAAGGAGCCTCGCCTCGCTGCCGCCACCGCCGCCACCGCCGCTGCTGCTGCTGCTGCTGCTGCTGCTGCCGCCACCGCCCGGCCCTCCCCGCGTCTGCTGGCCCCCACCCGGTCCCTGAGCACCATCCCCCCGGGTGTCCCTCCAGTCGACACCGCTGCCGCCTTCCCCACCGGCCCTCTGTGCCAGACTTCGCCGCTTGCCAGACCCGTGCGCATCCCCGGCAAGGCTCCCTCACCCTTGTCCTCGGCCTACTACATGTCAGCCAACAGCCTGATCACGGTGCCGGCGGAATTTACCTTGGCCCCTCGGGAGGCCAGGCTGGTGACTCTCCTGGAGCATGCCCGCCAGTCCACCTTCAACCGGGACCCCGATGGGACAATCCTGCGGTTTGCTGGCGGCTGGGTTCGCGACAAACTACTTGGCATCCAATCCAATGACATTGACGTGGTCATCAACAACATGTCCGGCGAGGACTTTGCCAAGATCGTCACCGCCTACTGCCAGGCCAACGAACTGGACATCTCCAGCACGGCGGTCATCAAAATGTGCGTACATTTCTCTCCCTGCCTCTCTGTCCCTCTCTCCCTTCCTCCGGCCTGCCAGATTGCCTGATGGCACCCCCCCCCCCCCTTGCAGGATCATCCTCAAACACTGACCCGCCACCTCGCGTGGGCTTCGCCCCGGGCTCTTGCCTCTCTCCCTCTCTCTCTCACACACACACACACACCCTCTCGCAGGAATCCCGAGCAATCAAAGCACTTGGAAACGGCCACGGTGCGCATTTTCGGGAATTGGGTGGACTTCGTCAATCTTCGGTCTGAGCTCTACGCCGAGAATAGCCGCATCCCGACCATCGTACGTACTTGATGCCATCTTGGGCGACACTTCATCTTCCTGGGGCTGACCCTCGGAGGCCGTGTCCTTTCCCTCGTCGATCCCTTCCCCGCCCCCCCCCCCTCATGTTTCCAGACCATTGGTACTCCTTTTGAGGATGCCTCCCGGCGGGATATCACCATCAACTCGCTTTTCTTCAATCTTCGTGACAAGACCATCGAGGATTTCACCGGCAGGGGCCTCTTTGACTTGGAGGCGAAGCTGATTCGCACGCCGCTCGACCCGCTGGTCACCTTTACCGATGACCCGTTGCGCATGCTCCGGACCATTCGCTTTGCCAGTCGCCTGTCTTTCACCATCGAGCCCGAGACAGCATCCTTCCTGGCGGATCCCTCCTGCCATGCGGCTCTCAGCCAGAAGATCAGCAAGGAGCGCATCGGCATCGAGGTGCATAAGATGCTGTGCGGTGCGTCTTTTTCTTCCCTCCTCGTACCACCGCACGACAGGGGGGGGGGGAGAAAAATCCCGCGTCCATGCAAGGCCAGTGTGGGCCTGGATCCTGGGCGGGAAGGAAAATGCCCCTGCACATGCCACCACCGCCCTATGCCGGCCACTGACGCCCGTGCCATCGCTGCCCATGAAGACCCCCACCCGGAGCTGGCTGCCCAGTATCTGGACAAAACCGGGCTCCTGCGGGTGATTGCCGTCCTCGCGGGTGAGTTGGCCGCCAATCCCGGGCTCCCCTTTGATCGGCTGTACCAGGATACCTTCGCCCGGCCTCTGGATGGTCTGCCGGAAAACATGACTCCCAGTGACCTGATCTTGGCATTCAAAAAGTGCGCCTGCACCTGTGTCGTGTCCCCCAGCACCCGGAGGGGCGGGACCTTCACACTTGTTCCCGCGCTCCGCCTTTGCTCTTTGTGCCTTTCGCTCCCCCCCCCCCCCCCCCCCGGTCTCCCTTGCCCCGGGCACACCCGACACCGTGCGATCGCGATGCTGACCAGCGCGCCGCGCCACATGGACATGAAATCCCGGCAGCATTTCGGCCGCCAACCTGGTTCCCCAGCACCAACCCGGGTTCGTGTCAAGGGTCCCTCCCCCGGCCGAGTCCAAACCCAAGAAAGCCAAGGGGGCTTCCAACGAGCCGAAGCGCGCCGCCGCCGCCGCCGCCGCGAACCCCTCTCTTCCCAAAGACCAGGACTCCCTGGCGGATCTGATTCCCAATCTGCCGGAAGATGCGCCCCAGCGCTGTCTCTACATTGGCTACCTGGCTGCGATGCTGTTGCCCATCCGCAACCTTCCCCCGCTGCCGATTGTGCCAACGACCGGCTCGGCAGCTACCCCGGCGACGGAGGCCACTGCTGCCGCCGCCGCCGCCGCCGCCGCGAGTATGTCGCCGCCCGCTCCGGCCACCTCCAAGTTTGGCATTGCCCCGGTCCTGCCGGCCAGCATCTCCCGCACCAATCGCGTCATCCGTGATCTGCTGAAGCTTCCCCACCGCGACGCCAACTCCGTGTGTGTGGTCATCCGGTCGATTCCCCTCTGGGAGCCTTACCTGGCGCGCTTTGTCGGCCCCGACACCTCACCCGATGCCGCGCCGTCGGTGGCCTGCCACGATCTCCCCTCGACCGCTGGTGGGGATCTCGTTCGACATGAGCTCGGCGAGCGCATCCGCGCGGCCGGCCCCCTGTGGCATGTGTCCCTGCAGCTGACCATCCTCCTGGCCACCTTCCCGGCGGCCGGGCTCCCCGGCGGCCAGGCAGACCATGATGCCTGGCTCGCCACCGCTCGTGCCCTTGCCCAGCGTGCCTTCAGCCACATTTCCCAGCTCGGCCTCGAGGAGGCGCACCTCTTCCGGCCGCTGCTCAATGGCCACCAGATTGCCTCGATCCCCGGCATCCGAATGGGGCCCCTCATCGGCCACCTGCTTAACCTGCTCATGGGCTGGCAGTTGGAGCATCCCAATGCGACGGCCGACCAAGCCCACGAGTGGCTCACCGCCTCGCTGCCTGAACTGCTGCTGGTGGCGGAACGGGCCAGGGAGATGGCCGCCGTGGCGAAGAAGTGATCATGTGACAATAGACTCGAATTGCCGATCTCCCCCAGTCCTCGATGCGTTGGGGGCGGCGGCGGCGGGGGGGGGAGGGGGGCGGCTCCGGGCCGCGGGCCGGCAGCATGAGAACGGCCAGCGGCGAAGGGCACGGGCACCGGAGCGGGGGGTCTGACTAAGTGGGCTCCAAGAGCGCCCGCCCTGTGTGGATGTTTGGGCCGGCCCCGCGAGGAAGAGAAAGAGAGAAGGAGAATAGAAATCCCTCCGCCGCTCCTCCCCGTCGCTGGCCTCCTGCCCCTCGCCCTGCCCTTCTTTCTTCCGCCTCGCGCCCGCCATTCCATCCCCTTCTCTCCCTCCTCTCCTCGCCTCGTCTCGCGTCCCCCCCCCCGCTCTTCCCCTCCGCCTCCCCGGTCGCCTCATCATGAGTGCCTCGCAGGCTGGCTCGCCCCCTCCGGCGGCAGGCCCGCCGCCGCCGTCCTCCGCGTCGTCGTCCTCGTCGCCGTCAACTTCGGCTCCAGCCTCGGCATCGGCCTCATCCGCCGCTCTTGAGCCCGGCCCCAGCCTGGAGCAGCTGGCCTCCTCTCGGCGGTATCGTATCACCAGCAAGAAGCTTGGCTCCGGTACCTTCGGTGATGTTTACCTCGGAGTGGACAGGTGCGCCCGGGCATGATGCCACCCTTTGCTCCCCTCCCTTCGAGGGCCACGCCCATGGCGCTCCCCTCCCCTCCCCTCCCCCCCCCCCTGACTCCCTGCCTCTGACCACCGCTGGCCGGGCTGATGTGCGCAGCCTCGACGACCAGACGAAGGTGGCCATCAAGCGTGTTCGCATGACCCACTACAAGACTGGACTTGACATTACCGCCCTGCGGGAGGTTCGCGCCCTGCGCGAAATGAACCACGTCAATGTCATTCAGGTATCTTTCGATCCGCGCTCGCGCATGGCCTGCGTTTCTTTCTCCTCCCCCGCCCCCTCTCTCGCCTTGGCTCCCTTCTCCCCTCCCGGCTGTCCCAAGAGGTGGCCTTCTCACACGCCCTTTGAAGCTCCTGGATGCATACATCGAAAGCCACAACATGCACATGGTCCTGGAATTCCTGGACCACGACCTGAAGAACCTGATCGAGGAGCGATCCATCATCTTCTCGGCCGAACACATCAAGAGCTGGATGCTGATGACCCTGCGGGGAGTGCACCACTGCCATGTGAACGGCATCCTGCATCGGGATTTGAAGCCGGACAACTTGCTCATCAGCGCCGGGGGCGTGCTTAAGGTGGCGGATTTCGGTCTGGCCCGACATGCGCCCGGTGTGCGTGCCCTCCAGCCCGGCGCCGCTCCGGCGCCCATTTCTCCGAATGTTGTGACGCGCTTCTACCGGTCGCCGGAACTCTTGCTCGGGGCCCGGGTGTACTCCTTCGCGGTGGACATTTGGTCGGTCGGGTGCATCTTCGCCGAGCTTTTCGTCCGGACCCCCTACTTCACAGGCGAGGACAGTGACATCTCCCAGCTGATGACCATCTACAATGCAATGGGCACTCCCGATGAGGCATCGTGGCCGGTACTGGCGCTCAACCCCTCCCCCCCTCTCTCCCCTTCTCTCTCTCTCTCTCTCTCTCTCTCTCTCTCTTACACACACACACGCACATGGCCCCCTATCATGCTCTGACACGAATCTCCCCGGTGTGGCGTCCTTTCGTTTGCCCCCTCCCCCCTTTCCCCTCTCTTCCCCAGGGCATCTCCACCCTGCCGGGCTTCATTCAGCCGAACAATCGCATTCCGCCATCCCCGCTGGGGAGCGTCCTGTCCGCCGCCTCCAAGGATGCCATTAGCCTGATGGAGGCCCTGCTGGTGATGAATCCCCTCCGGCGGATCTCCGCCGAGGAGGCCCTCCGGCATCCATACTTTTCTAATCTCCCACGCCCCTCGAAGCCGGCCGATCTGCCCAACCCCAAGCAGGCGGCCAAGGCACAGGCGGGTGGGGCTGGGGGTGGCCCCTCCCGGGGCATGGCCCCATTGGAAGATCCCCCCGGCACCCGGCCATCGGCCAAGCGCTCCCTGATGGAGGCCTTCGACCAGCAGCCAGGCTCTGGTGGGCACCTCTTTTCGGCCGGCGTGGGCGGGCGCGAGCCCGACCTCAAGATCGAGGCGCATCACATGCTGGTCAGCGAGCCAGACGAGTCCCTGGCGGATCCGCGGCCCAGCCAGCATGTCAACACCCGACTGCGTTTGGAGTAAGCAATAGACTCCTGTGTGCTTCCGTTGCCCGAAGGGCACCCCACGACAAAGGACAGTTTGTGTGTGTATTTTTTTTCTAGCAGCCCCGGGGGGCCGAAACGCCAGGCTGGAAGAAGACCATGCGCGGCGAAGCAAAGAGCTGGCGCAGCAAGAGAGACGATCTATCGCCTTCGTGCAGGAGGGAGTCATCCTTCCGCCTGGAAGCGGAGTGAGGAAAGGAAAGGGGAGAGAGAGAGAGAGAGAGGGGGGGGGGGGGGGGGGGGCAGTGACCACTCGATGCAGGTATGGTATCTACTTCTCGATGACGATCGGCTCGGTGGAGTAGAGGCGGTTAATCAGAGCCTGGCGCTGGATCAAGCCCAGGGTGTTCTGGCACTCCTGGTACCGGGCAGTCAGGACCTCGGGCGCGGCAGCAGCCTCCCCCTGGGCAGGGTGCGCCTGGCGGAAGGCATCACGCACGCGGCGCTGGGCATACGTCCGGTAGTGGTACGCGTGGAAGCCGCGGCCAGCGCGCATCAGCGACCGGTAGATCGAGCGGAACTGGGCAAGAGTCGGAGCAGGGGCGGTCATGGCTGGGGGGGGGGGGAGAAGAAGTTGAGAGAAGAAAAGGGAGGGGGGAGAGAGAAAGAGAAGGACCAGGGGAACTGAGGCTGGAGATTGTTCCCTACTCTCGGGGGGGGATAGTGGGGGCTGAAGAAGCGGGACGCGTGTTTGTCCCGGCGGATGGGGAAGGGAAACCAAAACCAGGGTGTGGTGATAGTGGCGGCAGACCAGGACCACCCTAGCCAAGGGCAGGACCGCCCCCCCCCCCCCCCTCCCCGACGCCCGTATGTCCCGCACACCCGGACCCTGGGACAGGGACCCCAGGGGCCCTGAGTGCCGCCGGAGTGCCCCCGCCCCCCCCCCACCGCCGCCGCGCGGGGCCGGGCCCCGTCTGCCCACTTAAGAATCGCATGAAGCGGCATGATCCCCACGTGATGATGGCCGAAATCGGGAGCCAGTTTTTTCCCGCCCTCCGCCGGGCCCTCGCACGAAAGGCGCCCGCACATGCACACACACACGCGCGCGCGCGCGCGCGCAAACACACAGACCAAGCACATTGCGCGACTCAACTAGTGGCCACCCGCAGATCCATGCTGCGGACTGGCTGGCCTCCCTCTCCAGCCCCCCTCTCCTGCTCTGGCCACCCCTCTCGCGCGTCTGAGCACCCCTCTCCCGCCCCTCTCTCTCTCTCTGTCCCTCTCCTCCTGCCCCGTTGCCCCAGCCCCCCTCCTCTCTCCTCCCGCGCTAGCTCCGCCCCGCTGGACCTCAGCTCAATCGTGACGATGGGCTCTCCTGTCAGTCGCGACGCGGACTCCGGCCCGATGGCCTCCGACCGCCAGCGCTCGCTGTCTCCGGGGGATGACAGTGGTGACGAGCCGCGCCGGGCTTCCGGCCGTGGTCATCACCGCAGCCGCTCTCCATCGGCCTCCCGGTCTCGGTCTCGGTCTCGGTCGCGGTCCCGGTCGCGGTCTCGCTCGCGGTCCCGGTCTCGCTCGCGGTCCCGGTCTCCTGTCCGCCACTCTCGGCGCCGGTCCCCTGCCTCTCCCTCACGGTCACGGTCTCGCTCGCCTCCGCGGTCGCGCGCTGCCTTCCGGTCGCGCTCGCGCTCTCCCCCAGGTGGCGTGGACCGCCTTCGCCGGACACCGGCCCTGTCGTCGATTGTTGGAGGTCCCCAGCACAAGCGCCCCCTCCGGGACGCCTCTCCAGCTCGCGAGGGCCATCCGCGTCTTGTGCGCGATGAGCATCCGGACACCTCTCGGCGTTTGGATCAGGATGCTGTCATGTGCGTCCCAGTGGCCGGTGCTCTTCTCCTCCTCCTTCCCCCATAAGAGGCGCTCCTATCTGCCTTGGAGGACCCCAAGTGGTGGGCCTTCGCCCGCCTTCCTCCTCCTCCTCCTCCTCCTCCTCCTCCTCCTCCTCCTCGCAACTGGCTAACTCGATTGTGTGTGCGTGTGCCTTCCCTTCCTCGCTTTACTCCCCCCCCCCAGCGAGCGCGTGTCCGAAACATACAATCGCGACATGGCCGCCTGGGCACAGAACCAAAGCCGCACCGGCGGTGTGTACATGCCGCCTGGCAAGCTGGCCCAGCTGCGTGTGCAGAACCTGGCAGCCACGAGCGACCCCTCCTCCGAGGTGTACCAGCGCCTGGCCTGGGAGGCTCTGCGCAAGTCCATCAACAGCGCCTTCAACAAGGTGAACGTCTCCAACATTCGGGAGATCGTGGTGGAGGTCATCCGCGAGAACCTCGTTCGCGGTCGAGGCCTGTTTGCCCGAGCGGCCATCAATTCCCAGCAAGCGGCCCCGGTCTTTACCCCGGTCTATGCGGCCCTCGTTGCTGTGGTCAATTCCAAGCTCCCGGCCAATGGCGAGCTGGTGCTCAAGCGCCTTGTGGTACGTGCTTGCGGCTGCCCGGGCATTTGGCAATCGCCCATCTCACTGTCCTCCCTGCCACTGACTCGGCCTGTCCAGATGAACTTCCGGCGCTCCTTCCGTGCCAAGGATACGGTTGCCTGCTTGGCCACGGTCCGCTTCATCGCACACTTGGTCAACCAACGCGTGGCGGATGAGATCACCGTGCTGGAAATCCTGCGCCTGCTTCTGGAGGAGTGCGTTTGCTCCCCATCCCTGCCCCTCTCTCTCTCTCTCTCTCTCCCTCCCTCTCTCTCTCTGTCAGCCCCTTGCGATCGACGTATTCCCCTTCGGCGGACTCACCCTGTGCCATGATCCCCCCACGCAGCCTGACCAACGAGTCGACGGAGATTGCCGTGGCTCTGATCCGCGAATGTGGCCAGCTGCTGGAAGCCGAGGCTCCGAAGGCCTTCCACTTCATCCTGGACCGGATGCGCTCGATCTTGCACGAATCGGCCGTCGACAAGCGGTATGTACACACATCCTCCCCCACTCGGTCAGGGGGGGGCCCGGTGACACTGGCCCTGCCCTGCTCGGCCCGCCCCTTCCCCCTCTCCCACTGACAGCCTCCTGGCCAAATAGCGTCCAGTACATGATCGATGCCTTGATGCTGGACTATCGTGATGGCTTTTCCCAGTTCCCCATCATCCCCAAGGAGTTGGACTTGGTGGAGGAGGATGACCAATTCACGCATCGAGTTTCGCTGCTCGACAAGACCCTCACCACGGAGGATGGGCTGAATGTCTTCAAGTTCGACCCGGACTTTGTGCAAAATGAGGCCTCTTGGGCGGCCGTGCGTAATGAACTCCTCGGCGGCGACTCCGACGACGATGACGACGATGACAGCGACGGCAGTGATGACGACAGCGACGAGGAGGACGACGAGGAGGAGCTCCAGCCTGACGTGCCGCTCGGCAGTGCCGCACCGCAGGAAATCCGCGACGAGTCCAACACCAACATCCAAAACCTCCGGAAACAGATCTACCTGGTCATTCAGTCTTCGGCCACGGCGGACGAGGCTGTCCACAAGGTGCGCCCCCGGGGAAATGCCACCCCTCCGGCTCCTCGCTTCCTCTCCCACTTTGTTTCCCGCATGCGCGTCCTCGCAAATGTCCCCCATGCACATGGCCAGCATCACCCTTGAGCATGTGCATGTGTGTGTGTGTGTCCCCGTGCTGACGCAGTGCAATCTCCCCGCGACAGCTGCTCAAAATGAATCGCATCCGTGGTCTGGAGAACATCTATGTCAGCCTCATTATTGAGGCTTGCTCACAGGAGAAGAGCTATCAGCGCATGTTCGGCATCATCGGCCAGAAGTTCTGCCTCTCGAGTCGCCACTGGCAGGAGCTCTTTGAGCTGGCCTTCGAGGAGCAGTATGAGACTTGCCACCGGCTCGACACCAGCCAGTGCGTTTTATCCATCACCCTGGGCGTCCCCTGCCTGCATTTTTCCTTCTCCTTCTCCGCTCCTTGCTTCCCTCCTGTGCCATGTGCATGTTCTGATCTCGTGTGGTGCTTTTTGGCCCTTTCGCGCCTCTCCTGTGCTCCTCCTCCTCCTCCTTCTCCTCCAGGGCCCGAAATGTGGCGCTCTTCTTCTCGCACCTTTTCATGACAGACGCCATCAACTGGGCGTGCATGCACGTCTTTTCCATCACTCGCGAGGCCGCCGACGCGGCCAAGCGCATTTTCATCAAGACCGTTTTCCTTGACCTCGCCGAGAAGATGGGGTACGTGCCTGTCCTCCCTTCCTCTCCCCCCTTCGGCCATCCTTCCCATCTGCGCCTGCTTCTTTCCCCCCCCCCCCCCCCCCCCCCCCCCCCCCCCCCCCCCCCCCCCCCCCCCCCCCCCCCCCCCCCCCCCCCCCCCGGTCGAAAGTGCTGGCAGGCGCATTTCGCCGTTGCCCGCCGCAGCTAACCTTCTCTCGCTCTCCCGGGCCTTGTTCCGCGTGCCTCTTTGGGTTTGGGCCAAAAGTCTGCAGGAGTTGAACGATCGCATTTGCGACCCGGTCCTTGAGGCCGCCTTCACCAACGTGCGCGCGCGATCGCGCCCCTTGCTCGAAATCCACCAGCATCGCCACATACTGACCACGCCATCCTCGCCGTGAATAGCTCTTCCCTCTCAACCACCCGATGGACTTGCGGAACACCATCAACTTCTTCACCTTCATCGGCCTTGGTGCCCTTGTGTACGTCGTCTTCCCCGCGCCCATCCCATTTGGCCGCCCCTCGCCACAACTCTAACACCCCAACTCCAGCGAGGGCATGCGTGCGAATCTCCTCCAGCAGGTTCGTCTCGAGCAGGAGCGTCGCATGCGCGTGGCCGAGATGCAGGCATCCAGCGATTCCTACGACAGCGACTCGGGCAGCGACTCGGACTAGATGCACAAAAAAAAAACTCCCTGTCCTCCTGCATCCTGCCCTTTTTTTCTCCCACCCAGCCCCGGGGAGAGAGGGCGGCAAGCGACACACACACACGCACGCACAGCCCCCTCGCCGCGCCCAGCCACCTTCTTTACCCATAAATCCTCTGCAAAAAGCTTCGACGCAAGCATGCGCCAGGGTGCACCCTTCGCACGCGTGTGGATGTGACTTGCCTTGTCTGGAAAAGGAGGGGGGCCATGCGCGTCGGCATTTGCATATGTATGCATGGGTGTATATTGGGGTTTTTTTCTGGAGGAACAGAGGCGCCCCGTCGCGCAAGGCAAAAAAGAGCAGATAACATGATTGGGTCTCTCAGGGGGGGGAGGGGGGGGGGGAGAAGAAGGGAAGTCGCAAGGTCGATGAGCAGAAGACAGTGCTCCGGGGAAGGGATCTGTGAGAGAAGGAGGAGGGAAGGAGAGGAAGGGGGGGAGGGAGGAAGGTCGCACACCGCGGGTGTGCCTCAACTCTACATGGGGCACACGCGCGAGCGCGTGGTGTGCTAGCTCGAACGGACTGCCAGCTTAGATGAACTGGGAGAACCACTGGAAGCCTGGGGGAGGGGAAGGAGGGGCCAGTTATGGAGACCGAGAGCAAAGTGTGCACAGAAAAGGCACGCCCCATGAGAAGGGAGAGAGTGCATGGTTGGCAAGGAGAAAGAGGAAAAACCGGTCAGGGAAAAGCCGCTTTGCAGAGAGGAGGGAGCAGAAGCACCGGAGGTACGTACCATCGCGGTAGCCCTGGCGCATGAGAACCGAGCACATGAAGACCTCGATGGCGCGGTTGCGAGGGTCGCCCTTGACGTTGCCCTTGCCGGTGGTAGAAATGAGACCAAAGTAATTCCGGAGGTCGTCCTCGGAGACGGCGGTCTCGCGGTCGATCTTGTTGCCGAAGATCAGGAACGGAACGTTGGCGAGCTCCTCCAGCTGGAGAAGGCTCTGAAAGAGGGGGGGGGATACCGATACGGAAACGGGGAGATGGAGGGGGAGAGAGAGAGAGAGAGAGAGAAGACAGGGGCAGGTGTGAGTGGGATCCAGGAACGGGAACGATGGTCAAAGCAGTGGGCGATGGTGATTGCAAGCAATCAACGGTGATGGCGCACGTTGAGCTCGATCTTAGACTCCTCGAAACGCTGAGGATCCGAAGCATCAATCAGGAAGACGATGCCGCTGACCTCGGGGAAGTAGTCGCGCCAGACACGGCGAGCTAGAAGGGTCGCAGCAGGGGCCGGTAGGGACGCGAAGAGGCGAGATTAGGAGAAAGAAAAAGAGCGGAGAGCCAACAAGAACCGGTGAAGGGGAAGGTGGCCATGAAAAGAAAAAAGAACACCAAGGGTGGCGGACGCGGCGCCGGGGACGAAAGAAAGGGGAGAAGAAGGCGCACCGTTCTCGTGACCGCCGAGATCGAAGGTGTTGAAGCGGATGTTGCCGAGGGTAAGCTCCTCGGAGGCTGGAGGCGCAGCAGGAAGGACGTTGGGAAGGTAAGCCAAGGGAGAAAGAGGCCAGCAGAGTTTGGAGGGAATGCGAGAAAATGCCGGATGGGATGGCGCAGAGGCGCCGAACAGGGGCGGGAAGGGAAGACGGAGAGACCGAGAGAAGGGTGGGCCGCCCCCGCTGGTCCTCGAGAGGGGGAACAAGGGACAAAGGCAAGTCGACGCACTGGCATACTGGGTGGGAGCCAGCTGGGCAAGGCGATCATTCTTCAGCATATGCAGGAGGGTGGTCTTACCGGCGTTGTCCAGACCCAGGAAGAGGATCTTGGCATTCTTGCCGTAAAGACCTGAAAAGAGGAGGGACATCGAGAGGGGAGGGGGCCGACAGGAGTTAGGGCACGGGGCAGCCGGCGACGAGGAAGGTCACCAGTCGAGCCCCGACGGGGCACGATCCAGGAAAAGACGGGCGAGGACGAACCGAGGTAGTTAAGGATGCTCCAGAACCAGGAAAACATGGCTGTGGCCGGGGAGATGAGGGGAGGGGGGGGGGAGGGGCAACACGCGCGGGGAGGGGCGATGTGGCGAAGGGGGGGTAAGGTGGGGGAGGAGGGGAGGAGGGGGGGGTCTCGCTCGCCGGGGTGGGATGTCTTGCCCTGGGGGAACGGGGGGGGGGGGGCCCCGGACCGCCTGAAGAAGCGAGATCGGCCCCCCGCCCCCCCCCCCCCCCCCCCCCAGCGGATGGGTGAGTCTCGGGGCGAGGGGTCGGGCTGGGGAAGTCGGAGAAGGGTGTGGCCAGGAAGCCCCCACATGCCTGGGACCGGGAGAGGGAGACGAGAGAGAGAGAGTCAACAAAGGGAGCCGCGGGAAGGGAGGCCCAAACGGGGAAGGATGCACTCCTGGAGAAGCTCGGCGGCAGGCGCCCGGGTGCCCTGCCCGGCTTCAGCGCCTCTGGGGTGTGGGGCGCGTGTAGGTGCATGAGCTGTTCCCGGAGCTGACCCTGCCACAGGCACGCCAAGATCCCCCCCCCCCCCCCCGGCCCTGTCCCCCCCGAATATCGTTTCTCACTGAACTCCAAACGAAGAGGGGGGGAGCGAGGAATATACGAAGCCACAACACGCCCCCTGCTCCCTGCCCCCCCCCCCACCCGGCGTCAAAGTCCTATGCTGGGGGGGGGGGGGGACATCTGGACAGACCCAGGCAGGCTCAAAGCCACACACACAGACACTCACACACACACTCACACACACACACACACACACACACACACACACGCAAAGGAGACGCCCTCGGACAAGGCGATGTATCCCCAGCCTACCTGCCCCGTACTGCCCCCGCCGCGCCCCCTGCCAGGGACATCAGACTATCGGTGAATGCTCATCTCTTCATCATCGGCGGCGCGACCCTGGCAAAACGGCGGCATTTACAGCTAAAACAGCCCCCTCGCCGGCACCGGGAACAGCCAGCAGCTTTCACACCGACAGACGCGCACACAAGAAGCCAAATGGAGGCACACACACATGCTGGCATAGACACCAGTGGCAAGCCAGGCATGCCGCCGGGGGCAGGGGACGCCGCCTCTCCCGGGCAATGGGGGAAGGAGAAAGTGGGATGCGTGACCAGATCAGTGACCCCCCCCCCCCCCCCCGCCCGCCCGCACCGGCCTCTGGTCCCGCCCCGGAAGAGACGCCAGCCTGCGGGTGGGCAGGAGACAGTGCCGGTGTTCCTTTGGCGTGGCTCGCTCCTCCCCGTCTGGCCTTGGGGGCCTGACTGGCCGCGAGCATGCGCTTTTCAGCCGCGGAATGGGGCGGGCTCGTTTGGTTGTCCCGGGCCGCACGTTCGACAGAGAGGCTTCTCGTGGCCCTGACAGAACGAACCTCGGCCCACATCCCCGGGAGAGCCGCCCGGCAGGGACCGAGCAGCTGTCGCAGACGATACGTCAGGGCTCCCGCCCCGCCCCCCCCTCGCAGGGGACCGGGGGTAGAGACTACCACACACGGGAGCACACCGAGTCGCCGGCAGACACAAGCCACACACACACACACACAGCTTCATTTTGACCCCAAACGAACCAATAACGGAGGGTTGTGGGGCTCCCAATACAAGCGTGTTAAGCAGGGGGGGGGGGGGGGGACTAGGCATGACAGCCGGGCCGCCTGCTCGGCGGTCCCGGGACTTCGGGAAGCCGGGACGGCGGTAGGGAGCGGCGGGAGAGCGAGGGACAAAATACCATGAGCCCGAGAGAGGGAACCGAGTGGAGAACCAGGCCGGAAGGCGCCGGGCGCCTCCGCCCCAGCCCCCCACCCCTGCTGCGCCCCTGTGCCCCCCCCCCCAGTGAGCGGGCAGCTTTCATAGATTGCCAACATTGAGCATAACCTCCCTTTACAACAAGAGCCAGGTACATCGTCGCCTCCCCCCGCCAAGCGAGGAGGCCGGGAAGCCAGAGGCGTGGGAGGCGCCTGCCCTCCACACTGGTGTGTGTGGCCGGCCCTGGGCCTTTCGTTCGAGAGGACCTGGGGCGCTGGGGGAGATACCTCCGCCAGAAGGCATTTGTCCAGGATTGGGATCTTTTTTATCGCCACCAAAATAGTCCATGCTCCCGGGTTTAATGGCGTTTTTCCCCCCCCGCGGTGGGGCAGGACCCCTTTTGACGGCCAGGGTGCGGGAGGGGGACGAGGGAGGAGAAGGTCGATGAGCGCTCGGCCGACCAAGCTCCCCCCCCCTCCGCGTGAGATGGGATTTTCCTGCGCCGCGGGCGCCGGTCGGCGCGGAGACTCTTGTAGAGGTGATTGGCTGCGCGCTCCAGGCAGCCGCTGCGGAGAGCGCGGAAAAGGGGGCCAGCTGGGTGAATGTATGTGTGTGTGTGTGTGTGTGTGTGTGTGTGTATGTGTGGGTGTGGGCGTGTGCGTGTATGTGCGCTGATGTCGAGCGCTAGAAAAGGCTGGCCCCACCTGGGAGACATGCGCCCCCGCCCTAGTCGCGATCAGGCGGATCGCCCTAACACCGTTCCGCAGGATCATCCGATAGACATGTGATCCACACCCACACCGCACGGTGCGTGGGACGCTTGTGAGAGGAGGGTTTAAGTGGCGCGGGGATCTCCAGGGCATTTCGGTCCTGCGACAATTGGAGGTAGGCTGCGCCAGGCCACCAGCACCCCGGCCTTCGGCCACTGGGACCACACGCGAGCGCCTGGCCGGGGTTCGGCCTCCTCCCCACCGGGGGGTCCCGGTGCGTGGGCCAGATCAGCCTGTCCCTCGCCCGCCCTCCTGTTGTCCATCCGTGCGTTTAGGTAATTGGCCTATCCCCCCCCCCCCCCCCCCCCCCTCCTTGTCCCCTCTTGGCCCAGTCAGGAAGGAACTGGCCACATTCGCCCAGACACGATGGGCCCAGCCGTCTGGTCCTCGGTCGAAGACCCGCGGCCCGGTG
>NW_009242978.1:1591941-1598036 GCF_000388065.1 Fonticula alba | reverse complement strand
CAGGCGAGGAAGTGAAAGCGGCGAGAAAGGCGCGGTGGATGCGATTGTCCCACCGGCAGAGGCACGTTCCAGGCCCCGGGGACAGGCCCCCTCATCCGATGCCGCATGCGTCTCCCCCCCCCCCCCGGCCCCCCGCCCTTGTGCGCCCTTTAGCCAGGCGCCCATCTTGATGAGCCTGCGCCCCTGAGGCCCTCCTTGATCCAAGGATGACACACCCTGCGTCTCTCTTCTCCCCCTCCCCCTCCCCCTCCCCCTTCCCGTTTTCGCAGACACACCCACTCGCGCGCCGCCTGCCGCCCCTCGCGCCATAATGTCGTCCGCCATGTCGTCGGCCATGTCGTCGGCCCCCTCGTCCCTCCGCTCCAATGTGCTCACCCTGATCAAGCCCACCCTCTTTGTGGCTATCTCGGCTGCCCTCTTCGCCTCGTCCATGTACAACGGTGCGTTCCAGGCTGGGCACTTCACGGCCCGCGGGCAGGGGGCGCGAGCACCCACAGGTCGCCCGGCCTGGCCCGGTGCCCCGCCCCCCTGCTTGATTCTCCCTCCCTCCCTCCCTCCCGGGTCCTGGGCCACTGACGCCGCCATCTTCCCTGCCGCCGTCGCCCAGTCGAGGCCGGTCATCGCGCCGTCATTTTCGACCGTATTCGCGGTGTTCTGCCTGATGTCTCCGATGAGGGCACCCATTTCCTGATCCCCTGGCTCCAGCGCCCCATCTACTTCGATGTCCGCACCCGCCCCCGCCGTATTGAGGCCGCCACCGGTTCCAACGGTACGCCCTTCCTGCCCTCCTTTTTGTTTTCTCCCCCCTCCCCCCCTCCCTCTCTCCGTCTCTCCCTCCCGGTCTTCCCCTTCGGCCCATCGCAACAGCGGCGCCCCGCCCCCCCCCTCCCTCCCACTTACACCATGGACTCTCGCAGATATGCAGACGGTCCGTGTCACCCTGCGTATCCTCCACCGCCCGATCATCGACAGCCTGCCCAACCTGTACAAGGAGTACGGCACCGACTACGACGATCGTATTCTGCCCTCCATCGGTAACGAGGTCCTCAAGGCCGTCATCGCCCAGTTCGAGGCCACCGACCTCATCACTCGTCGTGAGACCGTCTCCAAGACCATTCGTGACATGATTGTCGACCGTGCTCGCAACTTCCACATTGCCTTCGATGATATCTCTCTGGTGCGTGTCCAGCTCCATCGGGCCGGGCTTCTTTGCTCTCCCCCTCCCCCCACTCCCCGCTCCTTCTGAGGGCGAGCCAGACAGTCTCCGGTGTCTAACTTCCTCATTCCCCTTCCTCCTCCTGCTCCTCCCCCCCCCCCGCCCCCGCCGCCCCCTCCCCCAGGTCGACCTCACTTTCAGCAAGGAGTTCACCAACTCCGTCGAGGCTAAGCAGATCGCCCAGCAGGAGGCCGAGCGCGCCAAGTACCTCGTCGAGAAGACCGACAAGGAGCGCGAGGCTAACCTCATCCGCGCCGAGGGTGAGTCCAAGGCCGCCGAGCTCATTTCCAACGCCATCAACGAGCATGGTACCGGTCTCATTGAGCTCCGCCGTATTGAGGCCTCCCGTGAGATTGCCACCACCCTGGCCACCTCTCGCAATGTCACCTACCTCCCGGGTGGCGGCAACGGCAGCGGCGGCGATGGCCCCAACCTCCTGCTTAACGTCAAGTAAAGCCGGTCACGCCTGTGCCCCTTGAGAACGCCCTTCCGCCTGCGGGAGGGTGAGAGCAGGGGGGGTGCATGATGCGCACCATCCCACCTTCCTCGCATATGAGAGGTGGGGGAGCCACCGCTCCGGGTGTCAGTGTAAGGAGCACACGCGTGCCTCGCCACACACACACACACACATCCCCTTTAGATCCCTCCCCCTCCCCCCCCCCGTCCTTCCCACTGGACGTGAAGAAAGTGACAGGGAGGAACACACATGCCCCTCCCCTCCCGCTCCCCAGCCGGGCGTCCCCCCCCCCCCCCACTGTGTTGGTGCAGTCGCGCCCTGCCATACCTTTACCTTGTCCGCGCTCGCGCCCCCTCCCCCTCGCTTTTATATGAATACATCCCAATAATACCCTCAAAATCGACTCCCCCATATGTACCGTTTTGCCTGGTCCCTCCCCCCCCCCCTCCCCCTGCGGGGCCTCCTGGCTGCCTGGCCCTGGGCACACTCGAAGCCCGCAGCAGGACAAATGCAGAAAAGACGAGGATGGGAGGTGCTTCGATTGTGTATTCCCTTTCGATGAGCAACAAGGAGGCACAGATTTCGGCTTTTCCTCCCCCCTCCGATGCATAGGGCACCACAGATGTCTAGCTTGATGTCCCTGCCCCTCCTCTGCCCGCTTCTTCTGAAACCGTGTGGCAGGCGTGCGCACACATGCTTTCACATGTGCCTGAGTGGCTGAAACTTCAAAAAAAGGGGAGTTATGCAGGGCCCCCGCGTGATGGAGAGAGAGAAAAGGAAAAGACACACAACAAGGCGCGCATCAAGGTGGAGGAGACTCAGCCGGGGTGATACATCGCTCAAGGACAGTCTCCTCGCCATGCCGAAATGGCATGCCATCCAGGGACTAGGAACCCATGTCGCTGTCGGCGACCACCGAAGAGGAGGGTGTCGAGGTGACCGCCCCCTCGCCCGAGGTGGGGCCCATGTCCATCGGCGGATGCCCCACACCGCTGGGCCCCGGGGCGGCCGTCCCCGGGGGAACCGGCCCGAGCCCCGGCATGAAGCCCCCGGGTGCCAGGGCGCCTGGGTTGTTCAATTGCAGATGCTGCAGCTGCACCAGCGACTGGAGCATCAAGTTCGGCGGTCCTGCCCCGCCACCGGGGGTCAATGGCTGCGGCTGCTGCTGCCCCGGGGCCGATAGGTCACCGGTCCCCGGTGACTGGGGGTTCCCGCCCATGAAGCCAGAGGCCGCCATGAGAAGCATCTGCTGCTGCATGGCCATGTGCTGCTGAAGCTGCTCCATGGTCTTCTGCATCTCCATGATCTGGGCCTGCTGCTGGCTGAGGCGATCGGCCGCATCCGAGTGATGGTCCCCCTCCAGACCCGCAGCCGAGGAGGGAGGTTGCTGCTGTGAATGGGGTCCCCCCCCGGGGCCGGGGGCTAGCCGGGCACCCAGCTGCCTGCCCTCGGATTGATGAGGGGCATGTGCATGGTGGTGCTGGTGAGAGCCCGGGTGCTGGGGATAGTAGGCGGCCTGGTCCTGGTGCGGGCCACCCGGACCAGGGGCCTCCGGGTACGTGGAGTGGTGGAAATAGGGACCCTGCTGCGTTTGGGAACCATGCTGATGGAAGAATTGGTGCGGCCCGGGCGCCGTTGACCCCTGCTGCGAGTTGTGGTGCTGCTGCTGCTGCTGCTGCGAGTGGAGCTGCGGATGAGCCCCCAAGAGATGGGGCTGCTGCTGCTGCTGCTGCTCCTGGGCAGTGGCAAATGCATTCCCCGAATCGGACTCCTCTCCAATCAGGGAAATTTCGACATCCGGCTGAGCTGGCTGCCCGGGGGCCGGGTCGTCGCGATGAGCGGCCGAGTGCTTGGCCCGGCTGGCGCCGCCGCGAGTCGCACAAGAGGGGCACTTGCCGCCGGAAGTCGCACCACCGGCCCGAAGTTGGGCCACCTCCGCGCGCAGACGGTCATTGGTCTCATGCAGGTAGCGAATGTAATCGGCAGACTTGCGCAAAATGGTGCCCTTGTTGGCACTTCCGCGCGTGCTGCCAGAACCCCCGGACGTCGATGTCCCGGCAGCCGCCGCCTCACCAATAGAGGGGCGATCGGGCGCCGGGAAGGTGAAGCTCTCATAGTCATCCATGGCCGGGTCCGGCAGGCAGTCAGGAACCAGGAAGGACAAATCGGCAATCCGATCATTGATGTTATCACGCCGCCGACGCTCGACTGTCCGGAAGGGGAGGGGGGGGGGAGGATGCCGGCGACCAAGAGGGAGAGAGGGGGCTGTCAGTGGTCGAGGGAACAAGAAGAGGCGCAACAGTCGGGGGGAGCACAGGGCGAAGGCGAAGCACGTACCAGCATTGTGGACTTCGCGTCGCCGGCGAACTCGCTCATTCGGGGCGCCGGTCTCCTCTTCGCCCTTGAGGGCCGAGGATCCCGGGCCAGCGCCCGGACCAGATGGGGACATGGTGCCCAGCTCCGGCGTTGGCGAGGCATTCAATGAGGGGGACGAGTCGCCCATGGCACCGGTGGTCGACCGGGCCGAGTCCATCGGAGCGCTGGCGGTTTCCTCATTTGAGCTTGAATCGGCGGGGTGCGCCGGCTCGGCCTTGATGAGCACCCCGCCAAATGAGGAGGCCGGGAGGGCGGAAGCCTGGCGGTCGGGCATCGACCCACCCGCCGGCAGGGGCGCCGAGGTGGCCACCCCGCCACCGTAATACCCGCCGGCCGGGAAGCCAGTGCCGCTTGGGACCGACATCGGGACGGCCCCCTGGCCGGGATGCTGATGCGAGGATGCCGTTGAGAAGGGCTGCGGCACCGGGCCAAAGCCGGACCCGGCCGATGCCGACAGCGGAATGGTGGCCGAGGAATTGCCACCATGCTGCTGCTGCTGCTGCTGCTGCTGCTGCGAGTCATACATGTATGGCGAGGGGGTGACCGAGCCACTGCGATCGGCCCCCGCAGGGGGACCCTGCCCGGCGCTGGCACCAAAGAACCCGACCGAGAAGCTCCCACCGCTGGCACCAATGCTGGAAACACTGGTGCCAAGGCTGCTGGCCGCGCTGCCAGGCATGCTATCGCCCCCGTGGAAGCTCGACCCGGCCGAGGATACCGAAGACCCCTGGTATGAGCTGGAGTAGGTCGAGTGGGACGGCGAGGGGATGGGAATGGGCCCAGCTCCGCCAAAGGGAGATGCACCATGGTGGTGATGGGGGTGGTGATGGTGCTGCGAGGGGGGCACTTGCTGCCGTGCCTGGTGCGGTTCCGGCTGCGCGTGGTGCGAATACCCGTGCGGGTGCGAGTGGTAGGGCGAGGGGCCACTCGACCGAGAGTGGGGGACCCCCATGGCGGCGGAGTAGCCGCCGGCCCCGGGCCCGGATCCCGGCAGCATGCCCGGATGCCCTGCCTCGTGGCTGAGATTCCCGGCGGTGGCCGACCGCGGAAGCGAGGAGGAATATTCCCCGGGCCCGGTGAGGTACTCCTGGCCGCTGCCAAACGGCGTCATCTCGCGGTGGGCATATGCGGCAGCGGCCGCCGCGGCCGACGGGCTCCCGACGCTGTGCCGTGAAATGCCAATCGGACCACCGGGGGGGCCACCGGCGCCGGGAGGCCCAACGCCGCCGAAGGGGGGCGATGCGGAAAAGTACCCGCTCAGGTGTCCGGAGGAGGCCGACGTGGAGAGGGGCGATGGTCCAAAGGGCGAGGAGGGAACATGGGCTGGGGCCCCGCCGGCCGAGAGGACCGGCGTCGGGGCCGAGGTCCCGCCATAGGAGGAGGCTCCTCCGGAGGGTGGATGGGCCGGCGACGTGCCAGCTTGAATGGGGATCCCGAAGGGCGAATGCTGGGACGGTGACCCGGGACCCGGAGAGTGCAGCGGATCCGAGAGGAGCCCACTCGGGGGGGGACCATTGGTGCCAAAGTGTGCCGGGCTGAAGCCGGGCGGCACGCCGGTCGGCGAGGGGGACGTCAGGGGACGCTGCTGCTGACGCTGCTGCTGCTGCTGCTCGCGCTTAAACTCCTCCTCAGCCAGTTGGCGCTGCAGCATCTGCTTGTGCTGGAAGCGGTACATGACTCAAGGGAAGGGGGGGGGGGGGGGGGGGGGAAGAGAGGGAGGCAGACAAGGGCGAGACGCAGTGGACAGAGTGGGATAACAGAGGAGGAGGGGTGCAGGGGCAATGTGCAGGGAGGGGGATCTCGGCTGCGGATGGCAGGCAACCGGAGGAGGGGGCGATGGGGGGGCGATGGGGGGGGGGGAGGGATGGAGAGAAGGAAAGGGAAGGAGAGGAGGGAGAGGGGAGGGCGCGCGCGAACAGTGCGCATTCGGGGGGATTGGTGGTGGCGTGAAGACCACTGGGGGGGCGGCGCAGCCGCTGGGGGGGGTGATTTCAGTCCAAACCGGGAGCCCTCTCTCGGGGGCCTGATTCGTCTTCCCCCCCCCCC
>NW_009242978.1:1585841-1591846 GCF_000388065.1 Fonticula alba | reverse complement strand
CACTCCTCGCTCCTCGCCGCCTTGGTGGGCGGGCGGGGGGGGGGGGGGGGGGGGGCGAAGGCTGATCGCCCCGCACACAAGACCGGCGTACGACAAACTCGCTATCGTGTGACTCTCTCTCTCCCCCAAGTGCGAATATCGAGCGAAGAAAGGACCGCGGAAGAAGCGGCAGTCGCGCGAACGTGTGTGCCGGCGAAGGCCAGCGCACCACCAGCGACATATTCGGTAGCCTCAGACAAAAATGACCGATTCAAAAATCCGCTTGCTTGCGGATACGGGGGGAAAAAAAACAACAAGAATCAAAACCACCCGAACCCTGGAATCCCACCAGCACGTCCTGAGCAAACGCTGCACGGACCACCGGCAAGGAGGCCGGGTGACCCCGGCCCCCTCCCTCCTCTCTTGCCTGATTTTCACCGGGGCCCTTTTTCACACATACTTTGCAGTGGCTGTTCGCCGCCGGGGTCTCTATCTCGCAATATATTAATTGATCTCGTCCCGCGCGCGCAGGTTGCCGGATGGGCTCGGAATCCCTCGCTCGAGGGGGGGGCAGGACGACGGTCACGGCTCTGCTTCGTCCTCCCCCCTCCCGCCTCAAGGCACGACCCTCGGCCTGGCGACCGGTCGCCAGGCGCATCTTGTGGCCTTTTCCGGGCCACCGGACCCAGCCCCGTCTCGCCAGACAGGCGGCCTGAATCTATTCATTGCGAATGGGCTCCTCCGCCGCCACCGCCTCCACTGCTGCCACCATTCCGAAGTCAGAACGCCGGGGCCAGCAAACCAACCCGGACTACCCACTGACCCGTTGGAGCCCTCTGGGACAGTGGCGTCTGGAAGGAGAGGGGGGGCGGGCCAGGGCGGCGGGGCCCCGAGGCCGGCATCCTCCGGTCGGGGGCACACAGCAAAAGGAGGTCATGAGCACCCGGGCCCCGCCCATGTGAGAGACCGCTCTCCACACTCCAGGAGGCGCACCAAGAAACACGCGCCCCGACTGGCCCCCCGCCGCCCGGCCGCCCGGCCGCCCTCCATTTCTCTCGCCCCATGCTCCTACAACCTTACAAATCCCTCCGGTCCCGCTTGTGGATCACCGAAGACAAAGCAAGGAGGGCAAAAAGGCAAACGAGCAGGCCACGAAGAGGGGGGGGGGGGAAGGACGGGCTGGGCCCGGCATCGGGGGCACCTTTTCCCCCGCGAGCCAGACACACCAGAGTGGCCTCAGACACTCATACACACACCCGAAGAGTGGTCTACACGTTCCCTCGCCCCCTGGCCCCCTGGGGGAGGGAGAATCCGAGCTCGCCCAAGAAGCAACACTAAATTATATTTAGATGCACCATGTGACCAGACATTTGCGCGTGATGCGCTTGATCGGTGTTTCCCAATTCGCGCACTCGCCCCATTCGGGCCGCCCGGCCCCGATCGTACGTGGGGCAGGTACACCGGGAGGTGGATCCCAACGGCGGACGCCGGCCAAGGCCCGGGCTGGCCGGTTTTTCTGTCACCGACGACGGCGCGCCTTCGCTCCACCGGCCGAGCTGGGAGGCTTTTGCTTTGAGGCTCGAGCTGCCAGTGGATCCGGCGCACGGAGGATGATCTGGGCACCCTCCAGCAGATCGCCAACCGGGGCCCCGTTTGCCTCGGCGGCCGCTGCCTGGCTTAGTCCCTGGAGTTGCGAGGAGAAGTCCAGCGAGAGCATCAGGTCACGAAGTTGCTCATTCAATTCGGCGATCTGAGCATCGCGCTCCGCCTTTTGTGTGTGGGGGGGGGGGGTGGATGTTGTCAGGAACGAGCTGTACGACTGACTGTGGCTATCACGTATGCCATGCCTCAGCTACCTTCCCCGAGAGGACTGACCTCTCCCGACTGGGAGAAGGACCTTGACGTACAATTTTCCGCTGATTCTCCTCGGCATTGCTCAGTAGGCCAGTCAGCATGAGCTCCTTTTCCTTGAGGGCATCTCGCTGGGCCAGAGAGCGCTGCTCATGCTACTCGCCAGGCAAGCCCGACACGGGTCCCCGAGATACCATCAGCCAGGAGCGAGGGGAAACGAGAAAATAAGGGACAGGGTGAGCGCGCGCACGCGTGAGGGAGAAAGTTCAAGGTGGTAGCGAGGGCAGAGGAGGCGATCACGCACATCTCGGATCGTCAGACGAAGACGCTCCTCTCGAGCTCGGCTTCGGGCCAGATCCTCCTGCAGAGAGGCCTCCATGGAGCGGAATTTCTCGAGATGCAGTTCGGTTGATTCCTGCAAGATTTCCACGAACTTGCCCTCCATCTGGCGCGTCAAAGAGGGTGCGCAATCCGGCGCGTCAGTCGCGCCGAACAGTGCCGAGAAACAGACACGTGGGTGTTGGAGGGCGGCGAGAGCGAGATATCCATGGAAATAAGTGCCCGTGACGAACCTGCTCAATTTGATGACGGTAGGACTCATGCAAGGCATCCAGGTTCGACAGGAGGACATCGCCAAAGTAGTGCTCCGGAGGCTTGAATGCCAAATGACAGGGCAAGACCGGATGTTATTACCCCGGCGCAGCCAGCGGGAAAATGTCACACCCATGAGGTGTGAGGGGAGGGAGAGAAGAGGTACAAAAAAGACAAGGGGGGGGGGGAAGAGGGCGTACACGACTTGAGCATGCCAGACAAAGCTCTATCCGGCCCTCCTTCGGGCAATAATTCTCCGCAGAACAGGTGCACGGGGCATCCGGGGATGGGGAACTCGGCATCGGGGCGGCCTTCGAGTGTGTGCCCCGCGAGGAGCCGTCGCTCGACGGCGGCGAGGGTGGCTCCACTTCGACGCACTTCCCGGACGCCGCGCTGGTGATCAGACGATGGACATATCGGTCTTCGGAATAATGCCACACGGGCCGCGATGCGGAACTGATGTCGATAACAAAGGGATGGCCCGTCTGGATAAAGTGCGCATGTGCGTGCGCCCCATGGCCGGCATACCGGCCACAGCCGATATGCCCGCAAATGAGACACATCCAAAGGGAGTCCGGGGAGAAATCCTCCCCGGACAGGTCTCGCAATGTATCCGTCAGTAGGGGGGGCTTGCGGCCGGGGGCGGAGGCGGCGGCCTGCGTCGAGGGAGGGGAGCCGCCCTGGTTCGACTCTTGGCGGTGGCACTCGAAACAGCGCTGCTCGGGCTGGGAAGGCGGCAGGCGCCCCGCAGAGGTGGCCGCTGCCATGGCTGCGGCCGCCGCTGCCGTGCTTGCAGACTCCTCATGCTCACTCTTGGCCAGTAGCGAGCGTGGAAGTCCATCCAGGGAGCTGGTGGATGCCAGTACGGGCGCCAGGGGCATGGCAATCGGAGCGGTGGCCTGTGTCTGGGCACCGGGGGCGTCGCCAGGGAGTGCGGCATCCCGCGCCGGGTATCGCCGCTCGGACGCCAGGACCGATTCTCGGCACAAGGGGCAATGTGGACTGTCCCACTTCAGCAAGCACTGGAAGTGGAAACAATGATGACAGGGCAGCGTGAAGAGACCGCCACCGGCAAGATCCGGCTTCATGGGGTCCAAGCAGAAAAGACAAAAGGAGCCAGAGAGCTGGGCAGGAGGCAGGCCAATGGGGGGAGTCAGAGGGAGGGAGAGAGAGAGAGAGGGGGGGGAGGAGGGGGGAGGAGGGGACAGATGAATGGAGTGATGGAAAGACCTCAGGCGAGACTTCTTGCGGACACAAGGGCCCATTCAGGAGGATGGCCAACTTGTGCGAGCATACCTGGATGTAGGACTCATTTTGCCACATCAGCGAGATGACCTGCTGGGCAAAGTCCGATAGATGCTGGAGGCCGATCACCTCCTTGCCCGGCCGCGAGGGGAAGTCCCGCAAGCTCAGGGCATTTACCTCGATGTCGGAGACAAAGCGAATGTGACAGAGGCTGGTCGTTTGTGACCATAAGGGCCGCTTGTTGAGCGCATGGACAAAGGACAGCGCCAGCTCAGTTTGGTCGAAGAGGACCAGCAGAGCATTGCCCTCGGGACTGTCCTCATGGCACCTGGACCGGAGGGGGGAGGGAGGGGGGGGGGGGGGCAGGAGGAGGACGGAGCGTGAGTCACCCATGAGGCGCTTTGAAAGGGGAACCGGTCGGGGTAGAGGTACATCAGGAGCCAGGCGTTCACGATGTGATTCCGGAAAAGCCAGAGGGATTTGACCACATCCGAGATGGAGAAATACTCCGGGAAACCGGTGACACCGACAAGGGGGTCTTCGCCACAGGGAAGGTGAGTCCGGGGAAGGCGAGCCACAGCAAAGGAGGGACGGTGGCCGGAGGAGGGGCAAAGAGAGGGGAAAGGGAGAAAGAAAACGGAAAGAGAGGGGCAGGAGGAGGGACGGGACAGGCAATCCGTACTCCGGTCGTTGGCCTCACCAGCCTGGGCATCTGAGAAGGTGATAAGACAGCTGTCCGGTCCCGAGATGAGCAGAACGTCTCCCATGGTCCCGGCGGAAAATGGGGCGGATGAGATGGAGGAAGAAAAGGCGGCTAAAACAGCGGGGGGGGGGGGAGGGGGGGTAATTCGGAGGAGGGAAGGTGGAGAGGGGTATGTTTGCCTGCCTTGGCGTCGAAGGTGTGGGATCTCTTAGTCATCTACGTAGCCCCCCCCCCCCCCCCCCCCCCTCCTCGCCCGAAGATTCGGCGACAGAGGGAGAGAGATGGAGAGAGGAGGCCCAAGTGCGGTTTAAGGAAGGGCCAAGCCAGATCAGCCGCCAGCGACATCGGCCGATGAGCGCGATCGAGAATATGCCTGGGTCCGATCCCCGGACCCTCTTTTGGCCGCTGCCCAGATCGGCACAAGGCACATCCTCCAACCGGAGAGAAGCCCGGGGGGGGGGGGATCGACAAGTCGAGGTGCAGGCAGGCCGTGATGCGGGCATCACGTGGATATGCGGCCCATTGCGATCTTTGTCCAGGGGCTAGAATTCTATTGACAGTGCTGCCATCTCCCCGCCTCTCGCCTTTTGTGGGAGCTCTTCTGAGAGAGCCTCTCCTCTGAAAGTGCCGTGGCGGGACCCGGGGGCTGTTGTCCCCCGGCTCGGGCTTCCCTCGATGGACTACCCGAGAGCCGAGATGGGCCCCTCCGGGGGGGGGGGGGGGGGGGGGAGAAACTCCGCTCGTCCCCTCAAGGCGAGCCGAGCCCACGCGCCTCGCCCAAGACCGAGGACCACATGTATCCCCTCCTGCACCACTACCCCCTCCCCCCCTCCCATCCCTTCACGACCCCACCTCCACAACCCCACCATGGATCTTGAGCGGAGCATCCTCGACGGGTCGTACTTCGCCGCGCAGCAGCGCGACACCGAGGGCGACCGCCGCGGGGCCGACTCCGGTGCCAGCAGCGGCGGCGAGTATTCCGACTGCGCCGAGGGCGACTGCGGCGACTCGGACCACGACCATGATGATGGAGAGGCGGCCGGCCTGCCGCCGGCCGCCATGGCAGCCGCCGCCGCTGGCACCCGGCGCCCCGGCCCCCAAACCGGCGTCAAGGGTGTCATTGCCGATGCCCGCCACGCGGCCCGGCAGAAGGCCGATGCTCGGCGCCGAGAGAAGGAGGCGCGCCGGGCAGCCTCGGCTGCCCCATCGGCCGCCCTGTCTGACGATGATGACTCCGGCCTCGATAGTGATGACTGTGAGATTGATCGCCTGCTGCGCGGCGATCTGGAAGATGGCATTCTGGCCGATGATCTGCTGGACGAGTTTAAGGACATCCTTCGCCTGCAGCGCGAGAAGGAGCACGAGCGGACAATCAGGTGCGTCACACCTGCGCCTGCACCGAGGGCGTCCCCTCCCAGGCAGGAATCCCTGCCACCGCTACTGACACGGCCATTTGCCTGCCTCAATTGGGGTGCTCAGCCGCCTGGAGGGGCTCGGATTTGGCTCGCTCGCTCGCTTGACCAAGCACAACTTCGTGGCACACATCGAGGCTCGCGTCGGTCCGCGGGTGCCGACTGTCGTGCACTTCTACTCCAAGGTGCGCCCCTGGCTTTGGATCTGCCCCTACCCCTGCCCC
>NW_009242978.1:1581150-1582977 GCF_000388065.1 Fonticula alba | reverse complement strand
CGCCCGTCCGCCCGCCCGCCCGACTGCGTGGTGATCGCGCGGATGAGTGGGGTCTTTTTTCGGCCGAGTCACCAGAATCTGGGGCCCCGCCGGCACAAGAGAGGCCCAGGGCCGTTCCCACCGGCCCCCCCCCCCCCCCCTGGGGGGATAGGAGGCCTTCGCGGCCCAGATGGGACCACTGATGCGACCGGGCCCTCGCCATGCCGGGTTGCCCGCTTGAGGAGTCAGCCGGCCCAACGGCGCAGCCTCCGGTCGTCGGCGGCTTCTCGGCGTGCGGGCCTTGCCCGCCCACCGCCCCCCCCCCCCCCCGGGGGGGCGGGAGCAGAGCGCGCGCGACCAGCTTCCAGAATTTCTCGCTCCCCGTGCGCCCGATCGCCCCCCTGTCAGGAATGGACAAGGCCCCGTGTGGCTAGGCCGGCCCGCGGGTGCCCGAGCCCTTGGGAAATGCCCCACCGGCAGGATCGGGCCCGGCGGGACACACCCAAGGTTCGTGTGCGGCCGCCCGGACTGGTGTTATTGTTTGCCGGCCCTCTGGGCTGCCTCCTGGGTCCCGTGCGGGCCCAACGCGCGCGCGCTAACCGTGCCCGGCCGCGGCGGGGGGAATGCCCGCCAGCCATTTCCTCCGTGAACGGACAGGGGACTCGCGCGCGTCCCCAAACAGACCCCGCCGCGCCAGGGGAGGGCACCCCCCCCCCCCGCAGGGGACCGAGGGCGCCGGGAGCCACGCTGGGCCGACCGGGCGCTTCCCACGCTCGGGCACCCTGTGCATGCTCCTCGCCCCCGCCCCCACAGACCCGGGGCCCTGGCGCGCCGGTGCCCGCCCTCCCCCCCCCCCCCCCCCCCTGGCACACACACGCACACAGCCGTCGAGTGGGGCCCCATCCGGGGATGCTCTGGACTCCCCCAAGGCCCGCCGCCACGGCCCGCAAGGCCACCCCTGGGACCCCCCCTTCCCCGTGCGGGCCCCAAAGTCGGGCGCCCAAGGCACGAGAGTATCACTCGCCAGCAGCACCCGGGTACAACACAAGCCGGGGGGCCCTGTTGACGCAAGAGGCCTCGGCAGTGCCGCGATTCCGCCCCCAAGCCCACCCCAGCCGCAGAACACACGCGGCCTCCCCCCCCCCCCCTCCTTCAGAAGAGCGCGTCTCGGGGGAACCCGGGAGACGGCGGGCCACCCTGGCGCAGCGCCCCGAACACCCATGGACGTACAGCCAGGACTGTTCGCCAGTGTGCAGGGTAGATAACCCTAGACACCAGCTGTCCCGAGGGGGCGGGGCTCCCCGGGACATCCGGGAAAACCCTGACCCTGGCCCCTCGTCCGAAAAGAACACCCCTCGGGGAGAGTCTGGGCGGGCGACCAGGCCCGGGGCGTCGGTAGGCCCCTGCAGCCAGCCATGGGACTGGCCCTTCGTACGTCCGCGCCACGAGGCACATATGGGCCCCGTTACGCGGCCGCCTCCGATGAACTCCCCAGCTGTCTGCCCTCAACCCCTCCAAGGGAACCCTCCCCCAGGCGGACGCGAGCGTCTCGGGTCTGGCTTGCGCAACGGACCAAAGGGAGCCCCTCTCAGGGTCCTCTTCAGGGTATTGTGGCATGCCACTCTGGCCCCCACGCAGCTCCAAAAGGCGTCGGGAGGCAGAAAATGGCAATTTAAATATGTCCAAATGACGTGACCTGCTTTAGATCAGCCGAGCCCGGACACGCCCGTCCGACTCCCCAGCCGTTGGGTCCGACCTATTTCTCTGTGTGCCAGCCATCGGGAAGATCGATCCAGTCACTCAAGCATCCCTAGCCTAGTCCCCGCCCCTGCTCCATTCTCCCCCCTC
>NW_009242978.1:1578997-1581140 GCF_000388065.1 Fonticula alba | reverse complement strand
AATGGCGGCCAGCGCCAGGGCATTCCCATCGCCTGCCTCGAGGAAACTGCCAGACCGATGCGCGAGGGGCGGGGGGGGGGCCGCAAGTCAGAAGACGCCACAAGACCGGGGGGGCCAACAAAGGGGGCAGCGGGGAGCGAGGAGGCCGGCGCGAATGACAACCCGGCGGGACATACCTGAGTAGGCGCGCATTCAGCTGCTCGATGTTGTTTGCGCAGCTGTGGATGATGCGCGTCAACTGGATGATGGACTGGTCGACCTGCTCCCGGAAGATCGGGGCCGACCCGGGGGCGTCGGGGGCAAAATGCGACATGCCAGGTACCTTGGTGAGTCCGGCGAGGAGAGAGAACGGGGATGAGGGAAGGCAGACACTCGTCGGATGGACATGCCCAGGCAGAGGGAGACCGAGTGGGGAGGCGGCCCAAAAAAAGCTCAGGGACGCGCCTGCTCAGAGGGGGGAGGGGGGGCGGGGGGGCATCCACTCATACACACATCCACAAACACAGTGTGACCTCTGCCTCGGGGTGCAGGTGGCAACGCACCCGGCCTGCCCTGCCTCCCCTCTGCTCTGCCCCTGCGCCTCATATGCTCGCTGGCGCGTCCCGCCTCCCCCGCCCCCCCCCCCCCGGCTGCGGGGCCGAGGGGCAGAGAGGCAACCCTGGCACAGGTCCGGCCGAGCGTCGCCGCGCCGGCACCCCCCCGCCCGCCCCCCAACCATGCCCATTTCACGCAGGAAGACAAAACAAGGGCAAGGAGCAGCGCGAATGCCAACACGGGCGGCTGTGTGTGTGTGCGACAAAAGACGAGCATATATTGGAGGGGCACAAAACACACAAACGGGGGAGAGAGCGCGAAATACACACACACACAGACAATACAAGCATCGCTCGGTCACAGATCAAGAATGCGCGCGCGTGCACATGGACACGCGCAGTCCACGGGAGGGGTGGGGATGGACGCGCGCGGAATGTGGCACACACTCACACACAAGAAGGGAAAAGGGGGGGCGGATTTGAGAAGGGAGCTTTTTTAGAGCTTACTTCTGGAGGTCAGCCTTCTTTTTGGAGGCGGAGGCATCCACAACGGGGACGACAACGGCAACCTCGGCCTTCTTGGCGTTGCGGCGCTCGCGGAGGGCGCGGTTCTTGACACGGCGAGCCTCGGCCTGCTCGGCGATGAGGCGGTTGCGGGTCTGCTCGGCCTTGACCTTGAAGATGTACTCCATGAGGACACGCTTGTTACGGAAGGTGTTACCCTTGGCCTTCATGTACAGATCGTGGTGCATGTGCTTGTCGATCTTCTTGGCCTCACGGTACTTGTGGAGGAGGCGACGGAGGACACGCATGCGGCGCATCCAGATGACCTTCTCGGGCATGCGGGCCTTGGCGGTACCCTTGCGCTTACCGAAACCGGCGTGGCGACCACGGCGCTTGGCATCGAGGCGAGCGCGAGTGCGGGCACGAGACTGACCGACGGTGTTGTTCTTGGTGATCAGGCCGGACTTGATGAGGCCGCGGACCTTGGCACGAGAGTTGGCCTCGGAGATGGTGGAGATCTCAGACGGGTCGAGCCAGACCTTGCGCTTGCCGACCTCGAGGACGGAGGCCGCGAGGCGCTTCTGGAGCTTGAGGGAAACCCTGGGGGACGAGGGGAGGGGCGGCAAAGAGGCATCATCGTGTTAATGCACGCACGCGCGCGAACGGGCAAATGAACGAGAGAGGGAAAGAGAGAGAGGCGGGCGGGCGGGGAGCCAGTGGCGTAGCACGGGGAGAAAGAGGCAAACTCCAGGTCGAGGGGCAGCGCCGCCGGGAAGCAGGAGAGGGGAGGGGAGGTGGGACGGCCTCGTCGGGGAGGGGGGCGGCGGGGGCCGGGGGGGGGGGGAGGGGCGTCCGGCAATCAAAGGGGGGAGGGAGGGGAGAAGAAGGAAGGAGAACATACATCTTGACTGTTTGGTTAATCCGTTCGGGAGAAGAGAAAAAACCAAAAGATAGAGGAGGAACCATCCCAGGAGAGGGACCAATTCGAAGCCTTTTAACCTCGCACCACCCGCCCCCCGCCCCCCGGCCGGCAAACAGGGAGGCGGGACCGGGGAGGACGCATATGCGAGGCCCGCGAGAGCGGCAGCCACACCCACCGGCCTCCC
>NW_009242978.1:1575913-1578188 GCF_000388065.1 Fonticula alba | reverse complement strand
CCCCCTCTCCCCCCCCCTCATCGATCTCTCGCCCTTCCCAGCCTTCCACAGGATGTCAGATCCCGGGCCGCGTGGCGGGTCCGCGCGTCGCTATGACCGCTCTGGTGATGATCGCCCTCACTCCGGGAGGGCCGTCGACCCGGGCCGGCACCACGAGCGTGGCCGGGACCGGAGCCGCGAGCGTGGCCGCAGCCGGGACCGTAGTCGGGACCGGAGCCGGGACCGCGACCGCGGCGGCCGCGACCGGAGCCGTGATCGTGGCCGCGACCGCGATTATGATCGGGGGCGTCCTCGGGGCGGGCGTAGTCGCAGCCGCGACCGCAGCCGCGACAGGTACTACGAGCGCGGCGGCCGGGATCGTAGCCCCTCACGCAGCGACCGAGACCGTAGCTCCTCGCGCAGTGGCCGCGACCGTAGCCCCTCGCGCCGCGACCGGTCGCCGCACCAGCGCCGCCGCCGGTACTCGCGCAGTCCCTCTCCCCTGCCGCGCTTCGCCGCCCCCAGCTCTTCAGCCTCGTCTCGCGGGGGTTCGTACTCCTTCTTTTTGTCCCATTTGTCCCATTTGTCCCATTTGTCCTATTTGTCCTATTTGTTCTAGTTGTTCTATTTCTCCTATTTCCCCCTCTCTCTCTCTCTCTCCCTCTCTCTTCCCCTCTCTTCCCCTCTCTTCCCCTCTCTTCCCCTCTCTTCCTCTCCGCCCAGGTGACAAACACTGACTGACATCTCTTCCGACTCTTTGCTGCCGAACCAGATGGCCCGGCTGGACGCACCTCCGGGCACCATGCCAAGCAGACCCCCCACAACCAGGAGCCCATGTCCGAGGAGGATGCCATGAAGGCATTCCTGGGTTTCAGTGGCTTTTCCTCCACTCAGGGCAAGCAGGTTGCCGGGCAGGTGGACGGCGCGGTGCACGTTCAGAAGATGCGCACCTACCGCCAGTACATGAACCGTGTCGGTGGCTTCAACCGGGCCCTGGATAATTAGCTCCTCTGTTTTGGGCCTCCCTCCGCTTGTCTCAGCCTAATACAGGGGTGTATGTTTGCCTCAGCTCACGCCCATGGTCGAGGGGAGAAGGGGGGGGGGGGGAGCAGCGCATGGTCAGGGGACGAGAGGAGGAAGACCCATTGCTGTGGTCAATCTTCTTCCTGGCGGAGAGTGCGCGAGATGGTGAGGGCGAGACGGCGGCCATCGGCCGGAGGGGGGGGGGGGCCCGGGGGGGTGGGCGCGCTGTTGCCGGCTCGGCCGGCATTTGCCCGCGGGAAGACGGCATGCAAACTGGGGCTCTCTCTACTTGAGTTAATAACCCATCCGTTAACCGTGACATTCGTGGCCGCGCCGAGGGAGAATGTGTTGGAGCAGGTAGCAACGCCCCGACCAGGGGCGGGCGGGCCGGTCCCTGCCACGTCCTCCGTGGCAGGGTGAATGCCGGCCGGATCAATTATTCCCTCTTCCGGCTTGGGGGGGGGGGGAGGCGAGGCTCTGGCCGCTCCTTTGTCGCGACCGCCCCTCGGTCCCCCTCCCCCAGCGGTGTTCCCAGGCGATGGGGCTGGCCAGAAAATGGGGGCCAGTATGTGTGATGGTCCCCCTGCCCGTGTGCCCCGCGCCTCCCGAAGCTCCGAAGCCGGCGGCGCCCCCCGCTCCGCCCCCCCGGAGGTCGATGCCCCCCCCACGCGGGCCCTGCCCCGGGCTGTTTGTGTGGGCCTCGCGTCTCTCCTCCCGGGGGGGGGGGGGGGCCCGGCTCTGGCAGTACTCTGGGCGCCGTGCTGGCGGAGCTGTTCTTCCTTTACGCGGTGCTCACTCCGCCGGTCCCTCGGGGCGGGGAGGGGGGGGAGACGTTGCGCCTGGGTGGTTTTATTTCCTGGCCGCGCTGGCGTGTTCACGGGGGCGGTGGCCGCGGCGGGACAATGAGCAAGCGCCCGTTGCTCTTTTTTTGGATGCCAGGCCGAGCCCAAGCGGGGGACATGCGCATGTTCGCCCTTCCCCGGCCTGGTGGTCTGCCGCGAGGGGGGGCCAGGCGGCCAGCCAGGTGTGCGCGCGCCCCCCTGCAGCCTCCGGCAGCGGGCTCGGCCACATTTTCACCTGCTACATTCGATCTCCCCCTGGCCGGCGCGGGGGACACGGTCCACAGGCAGGTAGCCATTTATTTTTCAGGCGCCACCCAAGGGCGACCAGGCGCGACAAGCCGTTGGGGCACTTGCGCTCTGTTGCCTGCTTGGCGCGAGGCGGGCCTTGTCCTCTCGCCGCCCCTCATTCTCGCGGGGGCGCCCCAAAGACA
>NW_009242978.1:1571342-1575878 GCF_000388065.1 Fonticula alba | reverse complement strand
GGGGGGGTTCTCCGGTGCGGAGGCTGTCACTTCCCCCGGGTCTGGGCAGTCCTCGCGGTTGGAGAGTGTGTCCAAGCAGCATGCGCCCATGTCCTTTGTCGGGTGCGGCGACGGCGGGCACCCTTCGCCGGGGGTGATCCGTCTGGGGGGCTGCTCGTGTATATATATATATCCATGTGTGTGCGGCCCCTCTCCCTCGCTCGTCGGCAATTTTTGGCGAGCGCAGGCCCCGGGGGCGACCTTCTCCCCGCCCCCTCGGCCGGCCCTGGTGTTGTTGCCCGACCCCCTCTCCTCCCCGCCCCCTCAACACGCTGGGTGGCTTGGATTTGCCCGCATGCCGGGGGGGGGGGAGGGAAAACGCCCGCCTCGATGGGGCCCGCTCACCACCGGAGAACCGGCACCGACACCGCTGCTGCTGCTGCGGCCTGGTGGCCCTGCTGGCGGTGGAGGCGGCAGGGGCAGGCCACCCCGGCCGGGCTTGGGGCCCTTTCCTGGGCCGAGGGAATCCTTGTCTGGGCCTCGATGGCCGGTGCGCGGTCATCCGTGAGGCCTGCCCACCCCCACCAACCCTTCCTCCCTCTCTCTCTCTCTCTCTCTCTCTCCCTCTCGCTAGCTCGTCATTCCCCCCTGTCATGCTCTGGGAGTTTCGCGGCCTTGGGTGCCGCCCTGCCCGTCCCGCCCCCGGGAGGGTCATCCGAGCATGTCGGCTTCCGGGGCCAGATTGCCCGGTCGGCAAGCGCGAGATGCATCCACGCGTGCACCCCCCGCGAAGGGGCGGGGGGGCCCGGGCGCACAAGCTGACCGCCAACGGGAGTCCCGCCGGTCGACCGGGGGCGTGGCGCGGCTCCCTGCCTCCCCGGCCAACATGAGGTCACCGGGCGAACATGCTGGCGCCGGCTCCGAGGCGCCGGCCCGCCCGATCGGCGCCGGGATCCCCGCCTGAATTACCTTGCCTCATCTCCGCCTGGGGAGGCACCGGAGGGCGGGGGCCGGCGGCAGACACCGGCCGCGCGCCGAAGCGCCTGTGCGCTCGTGTGCCCCGCCCGCAGGGGGGCATGACGAGGGCCGATCGTCTCCCCCCCCCCCCCCCGTGCCCCGGCCCCTCCACCCTCTTGGCGGACTCGGGCAATTGCCGGCTGCCCATGCGTTTCTTTGCCCCGGCGGCCCTGGCTCGGGGCATGCTGCTGTCTGTGGTGTTCCGTGCCGGAGCGAGGTCAAGGCGCGGACACACCGCCCGGCGGACCCCCTGCCTGACGTGCGGCGGGCCGGAGCCGCGCCCAACACCAAGGGCCCATGTGTCGGCCTCCAGGCTCGCCAGGAGGCCCCCCTCCTGATGCCTGTGTGGCCTTGTGTCCCCCCCCCCCCGCCCGGCCGTTCTTTGACAGTGGGCTGAAACAGCGGGAGCCGAGAATGCCGGTTTGCGGCCGGCTCGGCAAGGTGGCTCCGGTGCCGCCAAGGGGGGCGCCGATCGGCCGGAGAGAGATGGCATGGCGTTCCCTGCGGACGGCCCCGGCGAGCGCCGGCCTCGGATGCGCCGCTCTTGCGAGGCCGGCGCGTGCGCGAAATTCCCCAGCCGATTTCTCCCCCCCGCCCCCCTCACAGTGTGCAGCGAGGGGTGCGCTCGTACGCGGCACGCACGCATGCATGCACGTGTGGCGACCAGTCCCCGCCGACACGCTCCCTTGTCCGCCCCCTGGAATGCCCAAGAGGCCATCACTCGCGAACAATGTGGCCGGCCGGCGACCGCCACGCGTGGCCCGCCCATTTCCGGGGGGGGGGGGGGGGGGGGGGGGACAGAGGGAGAGGCGGAGGGGCGTCGCGGCGGCGCCCGCCGCCGCGATGGCATCCCGTCGCCCTTCGGCCTGGCTCGCCTGGGTGCCGTCAATCCCTGGACATGTTCTTCATTATCCTTGGTCTCTTTGTTCTCCACCCACCCCCACCCCCGCCCCCCCGGGGGGGGGGGGGGGGACGGCGAGGGAAATTTCAGCACCTACCTCTTCCCTTTTTCGGCGGGCCACTCCATGTGACCTCCGTCCGGAGCCTGGGGCAGCCAGCGTGGGCGCGGGGTGCGGCAGCGGGGGGTGCCACTGGGCGCTGGTGGCTCTCTGCCCCGTCCGGTTCTCCAGAGAGCAGGGAGCATTTTTGCCCCGCTCCCGTCCCCCCCCCCCCGAGGTGTTTCATGCAGGGTATCCACCGTGCGCGGGTCCTTTGGCCGCCTGGCCGTTTTGGTGCCACGGGGCCGGCCCCCGCACGGCGCTCCGCCTGTTCCTCGTGCGAGTGCCGGTTTTTTTCTCGACGCCTCCGCACGCGCACGCACCTCGGCTCCCGGCAGCGATAGGCTCTCGCCCGGACCCGGGCCCCTTTCGACGCGTGGCCACGGTGGCGCACTTGCATGCACCATACCGGAGCCGGCCGATTTCGAGGAGCAAGAGCGCTCCCCCCCCCGGGCCGGGGGGGGGGGGGGCGCTATCTCGGCCTCGGGCTCCCGGCTCGTGAATGTACAAACCTGCTGCCGGGGGCGGGCCGGCGCTAATGGTGGGTGCAGTACGGGAGAGGGCCGAGGGGGGCGGGCGAACGGACTCCCAGCCCCAGCGTGGCGGATCTCCACTGTCCAGGACTGTCCGGGGTTTGAGGTGGCCCGGAAGGCCGGCCGCTCCTCATTCTCGATGTCCCTTCGCGTTCGTCGTCACCGCGGTCGGCCTCGCATCAGCAGGGGACGCGAGCGGCCGGAGGCCGGGGCCCACATCGGGCCCGCGTGAGGGGCGGGCAGATTCTCCGGCCGCTCTTCATTCGGCCGATGCTCCCCTCCCCCCCCCCCCGCCCCCGCCCCCCAGCGGCGACCCGGCCCCCCACACGTCTCTGGGGCAGCCGGCGGTTGGGGGCCCGGGTCGGGGGTGGCCGGGCAAGACGGCCGGGGCCGGGGGCCGGGGGCCGAGCCGGAGAGTGCCGCCCCAACTCCACCCGCCGGAGGGGCTTGTCGCGCGCCGGGCCGATGCCCCTGCCAGGCCTCTTTGCTCTGGGATGCCTCGTGCCCGGCTTTTCGGCCGGTTGTTGGGGGCCCCATCCTCCGGAAGGGGCGTGGTGGTTTCTTCCCAAGGCGTCCGCACCCCGGTCGGGGCCGCTTTTCTGGGCCTCCCCCCCCCCCCCCCAACCGGGTGAGATGCCGGCCGCGTCCTGCATGGCGCCCGGCCGCACATTTCCCCTGCTCTGCCCCGCACCCTGCGCGGGCCCGGCGGCTCCGGTGACCGCGGCCGTCCCCCCTGCCCCCTGCGCGGGCCTGACGCCGGCTGGCCACCGGTCTGCTAAAATATCCTCGGGCGGGGGGGGGGGGGGGGGGGGGGGGGGGGGGCATCTCTCCCGACCCCGGCCCTCCTCCCTGCAAGGACGTGGTGAGGCGCGCGGAAGGCAGGCCTCGCGGTTGCGCGCCGGCCCCCCCCCCGGCGACGACAGCGCTCAGCACCGCCCCTCGGGTCCCGGCCGCCGGAAGCCCATCAATATTACCCGGCTGCCGGGGCCTCTGGCTCACCCTGTCTGGAGGCCCGTTTCACCAGCCCCCCACTCTTGGGAGCCGCTCTTGACCAGTTTCCCCGGGGTTGCCGGGCCCGCGCGGGGCGGCACTCTCTCCGCGCCTTTTGGGGGAGTCGCAATATGTGTGCTTGCGTGCGCGCGTGCGCGTGCTGTGCTTGCCCCTTCCAAAGGAGGGCCGGGCCGGGCCGGGCCGGGCCCAGACGGGGAGGGGGGGATGCCGAGCCGCGAGGGGCGCCGGGCCTCATCCGTTTGTGTCCAATGACTGTTAGCCATCGGCCGCATTGCGTTCCGGCGAGCAACCCGGGCCCTCTCCTACCCCGTCCCGCTCCTGTTCTCCCGCTCCTCTCTTTGGGTTTCTGGGGTGCGCGAGGGGGAAGGGGGGCGGGGGGCGTCCCCTCGGGAGGGCGGGGGCGGAACGCGAGACTCCGCCCGGGCGGGGCCTTCACAGGGGTCGACGCGCGGCGCGCGACCCCGGGGTGTGCGCATGCCTCGGGGTGATGCCCGGGCACCAGTGGGTACCCTCGCCCCCACCCCGGGGCCGGAGACTCGCGCGCGCGCGCGCGCGCGAGCGCGTGTGTGTGTGTGTGTGTGTGTGTGTGTGGGGGGGGGGGGGGAGTACCCGAGCGGGAGGACAGAACCCGGCTACCGGGGTGGACTTTTGTGCCGGGGCGCTGCCCGCTCACCGGGCCCCGGGACTCCCCCTAGTTGCTTTTCATCCGCCCATTTCGGTACCTCCCCCTGCCCTGCGCCCCTGTATCTTTGCGAATGTCCCCCATCCTCCCTCTGTCCCACGCCCCGAGTTGTTGACCCTTTCTCCCTCGCTTCTCACCTCCCGGGCGGCAGACAGCTGACATTTCCGGGATAGAGCACCCTCTCTGCCCCGAATACCACGCAACGCCCGTCACAATGGCCGTCTCCGAGAAGCCCGGTACCAACGCCGTCCGCGCTCGCCCGCCCCACAATGCCTTCGCCGCCAGGTACCTTGCCCCCCCCCCCAGAGCACACGCC
>NW_009242978.1:1566333-1571236 GCF_000388065.1 Fonticula alba | reverse complement strand
CCCGAGTCCCGGCCCTTCCTTTGCCTTAGCCCGTCTCTGCCCGCGGGGCGGCGTCCCCTCCTCTCCCGCGCACCACCCTCGCTCTCTCGGTGCATCGGGGGCATACTTTCGCAATGTGGTGTCGGTGGCCTCGCCCCCCCCCCCCTCCCGGCTCCCTTGCTGACTCCCGCGTCTTCCCCTCTCCCCCGTCGCATCCCCCTTTCCTCATCCCGCCGCCACCCCCCCCCGTCATCCAGCATCCTCTCCCCTTCCATCATCATCTCGGCCGCCGTCACCCTCGGCCTGCTCGAGACCGTCTGGAAGCCGGTTGTTGAGAACTTCAAGTTCGAGCGCCTGACCCTCCTGCACGAGCCCAAGTACCCGATCATCGCCACTCTCGGCTACGTCCTCATGCTCATCTTCCTGCCGATGGTCATGAAGAACCGCCAGCCCCTCAACCTCAAGTGGGTCATGGTCATCCACAACTGGATTCTCTCCACCGGCTCCCTGGTCATGACCATCGGCATGCTCAAGGAGGTGTGTCGATTCCCTCGCCTTCGGGCAGCTTCCCTCTCTTTCTCTCTCTTTCTCTCTCCTCCACGCAATCCGCCTCCCCATGTGCTGACCTCCCTCCTCCTGCGCGCGCCCCCCTCCCGCTTGGTGTTCCCCCCCCCCGTGCCCTGCCCCCAGGTCGCCCTCTACGCTCTCAAGAACCCCCAGTGGGTCCACCTCACCTGCGACCCGAACTACACCCACCGTGCCTCGACCAACCTCTTCTTCTGGTACTACATCTTCTACCTGTCCAAGATGTATGAGTTCATCGACACTGCCATCCTGATCCTGCGCAAGGTGCGTGCCGCGGAGACCCGCCTCCTTTGTTGCCCATCCGCTCCATGCCTCTTTCCCCCCTCCTCGCCTCTCCCTCTCTCTCTCTATGCCTATGCGCAGTCCCTTGCCTTGTTGCTGACGCCCCCTCACGCGCATTTGCGCCCGCGCTCCTGATGCGACCACCCGTAGAAGAACGTCATCTTCCTCCACTGGTACCACCACATCATCACCCTGTGGCTGTGCTGGGTTTGCCTCGACGTCGACCTTGGTATCCAGTGGTATGTCGGCCAGCCGCCTTTTCGGCCCCTTGATTTCCCTCATTCGCCGCCGTCGTCCCCCCCCCCCTTCCCCTCGTCGATCTTGCCCCCTCTGACTCATCCTTCCTCCTTCTCCCTTCTCTCTCCCCCTCCCCCCACAATCGCGCGCGCTCGCAGGTTCTCCTCCGCCTCCAACACCCTGGTCCATGTCTTCATGTACTACTTCTATGCCTCTCAGACTCTGAACATTCAGGTCTCCTGGAAGAAGCACCTCACCACCCTGCAGATCGTGCAGTTCGTCCTCGGCATCTCCAGCAACCTCTCTTGGGCCTACTTCACCATCATCAAGGGCATCACCTGCTCCGGTAACTGGTTCTCCTTCTGGTTCGGCAAGTTCGTCCTGGTGTCCTTCCTGGTCCTCTTCATCCAGTTCTACCGCCGCTCCTACAAGAAGAAGCCCGTCGCCGCCGCGACCAAGACCAACTAAGCGAATGTGGGTCTACACATCGGCTTGGTGGTGACCGTGGAGGTGAGTGACGCGGCGCGCGTGTGGCTGTTGTTTTGAAGCACACACGCGGCCCACTCCTCCGGCCCGCGCGCCCCCTCTCCCCCCTCCCCTCCTCTCCCCCGGCCTGGAGGTCTCTCTGCTGTCCATGGAGTTTGGCTGTTGCCTCGCTCTCTCGGCGCCCTCTCTTGTGGGTGTGCCGGGGGCGTGTCAGCACCCCCCCTTCTCCTCCCGCCCTCCCTCCGCCCTCTCTCATCGTTATGTGCGAGTCGCGCGCCGCGCGCTGCGCCTCGCGATAGAAGGGATTCGCTTCCCCCCCTCCCCCCTCCCCCCCTCTCTCCCTCCCTATAGTCTCGGCAACCCAGTTTTGGCTGTCCGCTTTCTCCCCCCTGTACCAAATTGAACTTGTTCTCCAAAAGAAGGACGGTTGTCTGGTTGTGTCTTGCATATCATTCTTCTCTCTCTCTCTCTCTCTCCGCACTACAGACCCAGAGCCTGGTGCGGGTGGCTCATGTGCCCCCTTTTTCCCCGTCTTCCTGTTTCCCTGAGACATGGCCGACTCCATGACGGGGGTATCCCCCCCCCCGGCGTGATGCAAGTCTTTGCGCCTGTGTGTGTAAGTCTGCATATTTGTGAAAATGTGTGTATATTCCTTGATCACAGCGAGGGACAGCAGGGGAGGAGATGCGGACACCGCCTCTCCCCGTTGCAGGACTCGCAAAAGTCCCGACACATATTGTCATCCTCCTGGCCCTGGTTTCACTGTTGCGCCGGGGGCGACCGCGGAGACGAGGATCCAGGCGGTCCCCCGGCAGCCGGCTCTGGCGCCTTTACGGGCGGGCTCTGTGCCACCGGGTGATTCAGCCGGTGGCTCCGTGGAAGAACCGTCTGGAGGTAAGTCACACGGGCGGCATTTTCCCGACGGTTCACCTGTTCCTCGGGATGGCAAAGGAGGGGCGAGATGGGGGGGTTAGTCACGGTGGCAAGGGCCTCGCCCGTCCCCGGCCCGGGCGGGAGAGGCATGCGAGGGGCGCCATTTTCCACTTCTCTGAGCGCACCGTGGTGATGTCAGGGTGAAGCTTGACGGTGCGGACCTGCGTCCGGTCATCCGTGTCGCTTGTTCCGGAGTCCGGCGGGGAGATAGAAAAGAAGCTGGTTGATGGGGCGACCTGGCAGGGAGGAAGCCGAGCAAGATCGACATCGATGCCGACAAAGCAGTCGCTCGGCAGGCGCTCGACATTCACCAAACGGCCTGTGTTGCACCAGGGAGATCGGCGAGTCAGTAAGCCGGGCGGCGAAGAGGGGGGGGGGGAGGGAAGGCAAGCCAGTCCGCAAGAGCCGGCGAAGCATACCCTTGATCGACACGATGTTCCAGTTGCCGATGGACTTCACACCATCGACCTCTGCCGGGGGCGAGGGCGGCTGTCAGTACCGGACCTCAATGCGAGCGCTGGAAGGCCCTTCTCATTGTGTCGCTCCACCCCGCTGGCGAAAGCGTGAAAAGGGAAACCGAAGGGGCAGGAGCATGCGCACTGGAGTGGACGGAGAAGTAGTTCCCGGACCCGATAGCCAAGGGTGTGGCCTCTCTATCGGCAATCGATGTGTGCATGCATGCGTGCATGCATGTGCATGCATGTGTGTGTGTGTGTGTGTGTGTGTCAGGGCTGACAGATGAGATGTCCAGAAGGCGGAAGGAACATCCCGGCCTGTGGGCCGTGCGTACCGGCTGACAATGTGGCACATCTCCTCGAATACATTCCCCTTGCCAATGGTAATCGGCGCCAGGCGGCCATCGATCACGCACTGCGGGTGGAAGACATTCCCCGGGCCTGGGGAGACAGGGTGGCACAAGGACAAGGTGAGATGATTGACGCCCATAGGCACGGGGGGGGGGGGGAGGCGCGCGGAAGGGAGGACTGGCTTTTGGCTGCCGTCGAGACGCACCGTAGGTGACGTTGCCGAGGATGACCGCGCCATTGCAGATGATGGTCGGCAGCTCGAAGTTGGACAGGAGGTTCCGATTGGAGGGGGTTGTCGCCGAGGAGGCCGAGCCCTGGGCCACCTGCGGGGGGGATGATGGAGGCGATGCCATTGCACGCGATCGCCAAGTCAATCACAAAGGGGCGAGTGTACGGGGATGAAGTGTGGAAGGTGATCCGCAACCCGTCGGCAGGGCGCGGAGGCGGGCCTTTTGTTTTTGATCGGGTTGCCTGCCCTCCCCACCATCGCAGGCCCGCCAGGTGTCTGATGTCCTAGGAAATAAAAAGCCCCCTCGACCGGGGGGGGGGGGGGGGGGGTGGGCAGCCGGCAGAAAGCCTGCGTGGGACTAGCTGGCGGGATGGGCTGCCGACGGGCGGCGTGCCCGGGGCACGCGAGATATGCATGGTGCGCCCTGCAGGGCCCCACAGCAGCCCATCCGGCGGTACCCGGAGTGGCCCCCAGGGGATGCCGTTACGTCTCCGCGTCGACCACTGGGGATGGCGGTATTTTTTTCAAAATTGGCGCCGATCGATCTTCCCTGGCATCCTGGGTGGGGCCCCGGCGGGGGCCGGCGGCCCAGTGTCTTTCCCCGTCAGCCCGCCCGCCCGCCCGCCCGCCCGTCCCCCCCCTCATCTCTTTCCTCGTCCCATCTACGGGCAGGAGAGGTACCAGGGTGCCGGCATAGCGCAGTTGCCCCGCATATCCCTCCCCCACCCCCGCTCTTCCCTTTTGACCTTCCCCCTCTCCCTCACCATCCTTTTGTGGTTCTCGCCCCCTCCCCCCAGGCCATTGCCGAGACCTGCTCTGCACCCTCTCGCCCACTCGTTTCCCGTCCCTCGCCCTGGCCAGTCGCACGAGGCATGCCATTGATTGGGATCCCTCCATGAACGGCTCGCTGTCTGGCTCTCTACCTCCCACCGCCCGGGGTGACCGAATTCAACAACTCCGTTCGTGACTCTCTCTCTCCCGCTCTCTCTCTCTCTTGCTCGCTCATGATTCGTTACGCCCTTTTGCCTTCCTTGTTTTTTGCCTCCCCTGTCTCTCCTCCACCTGCCACATACTCTGCCCCTGCTGACGCCCACTTGCACTCATGGATAGATGCCATCCCCTGCGCTGATGTCTTCGCCGCGCGTTTTGGCCGGCGATCGGGCAGCATCCTCGCCACTGGGCACGATGGGGGCATTGTCTCTCTTTGGGACGTGTCCAAGGGAAAGTGCATCAAGGTATGTGCCTTTATGTTATTCGCACCCTTGCCCCTGTTCCTCTCTCGCTCTCTCCCTCTTCCTCGCCTCTCTTTTGTCCTTGGCCTCTCCCACGCCATCCGGCACAATGTTTCCCTCGCATGCCCCCCCCC
>NW_009242978.1:1565669-1566323 GCF_000388065.1 Fonticula alba | reverse complement strand
CCCCACCCCCCTGCATCCGTCTTACAAGTGCCCTCCAAATGCAGTCCTTCACCGCACATCAGTCCCCGTACCCGGTGAAGGCCCTGGACCTTGACCCCCAGGGGGAGGACGTCCTTCTGACTGGTGTCGCCGCCGGCGGAAGCCCTTCAGACACCGCACGCCAGGGCGAGATCCGCGTTTGGGACCTGGAGTCTGAGGGTGGTGTGTTATGCCTCGATGGCCTTCCACTTTATCCGCCCCATCGCTCTGCCGGAAGCCTGACGCCCCTCCCCCCTGCCCCCAGTTGTTCGCACCTTCCAGAGTCCGCTTTGCCCGCTTGATCGCAGGCCAACCGGCTGCGATGCCCTCCGCTATCACCCGAGTGACGACCTGTTTCTTTCCCTCCACTCGGCCTTCCTCGATGTGGCTCAAAGTTCCACGCAACTGTGTGTTTGGGATATCCGCCAAAATCGAAATGTCTTCACCCTGCCCCTGGCCGGTGGTCGTGGACCTGCCCACCGGGCCGGGTCCCATGGATTACCGGGGCTCCAGTCGCCGATCACCGCGGCCGAATGGACCCCCGACGGGCGCTGGATCGTCCTCGGTCTGACGGATGGCTCTGTCCAGGTACTTCCCCGCCTTGCCCACGGGGTCTCCCCGTCTTTCGCCGCCCCC
>NW_009242978.1:1564290-1565276 GCF_000388065.1 Fonticula alba | reverse complement strand
CCCCCCCCGCCTCCCGCCCGTCTTCTTGGTCACCTGTCAACTTCCTCTGGTGTAGATTTATGATCTGTCCATGCCATCGGCACCGGTGTTGATGAATACGCTGGCGGCAGCGGCGGACTTCGGTCCCGTGCGCAACCTTTCCATCCACCCGCTTGAGCGACTCGTCTCGGCCACGCACAGTTTCGGCCGAATGGTTTTTTGGAATTTGGAAACCGGCCAGCATGCCGGCCGGCCGGGTCTCCTCTCCGGGTCGGTCCTGCCCGCGGGCCGAGGTGGCCCGGTGACCGCCGCCCGAGCCGCCTCCCTGAGCCAGTCGCATCTCAGCGGCCTGGAAGAAATCACCGCACAGGCATGTTTCATTCCGTGTGCCGGGCGCGCGGCCCTGGTGGCCACGGCCGACGCGCTGGAGGTCATCTCCTGGAATCCGTATACCCCGTGCGATCTGGCGGAAGACCCCTGGCTTCGGGGCCCAGTTCGTGTGGCATCAGCTTACGGGCATCTGGCTCCGGCTGAGGGCCAGCTGACGCTTGGCCAGTCCGTTGCTTCGGTGCATTCGTCCGGGCCCGGCGCCTCGCTGCCCGGGGCTACCCTCTTCGACATGGCTTCCTTCTTCGGCACCGAGTATTCGCTGGCCGCCGTGGTCGACCGGGCCCCTGGGCCAATTGACGACCGCGATCATCTGGTTTCCTCCTCCACCTCGCGTCTGTGCCTTTTTTCCGTGGATCTGGCCGTACGTGTTGCCGGGTGTGGCCTGTGGCCTCGGTTGCTTCTTTCTTCCTGTGCCTCCCTTTCTCGATCTCACCTTCGGCCACTGTCGCGTTGCCCCCGCCGTCCCCCCCCCCCGGGCCATGGTGTTTCCTTTCGCACATCGGCTCACGCATGGGTCCGCCCTCTGCCCTCGGTCCTGCCTCGCCCCCTCCCCCCCTCCTTCTCTCCCCCCCTCCTTCCATGCGTGTGTGTGTGTGTGTGTGTGTGTGTGTGTATAT
>NW_009242978.1:1556246-1564222 GCF_000388065.1 Fonticula alba | reverse complement strand
CCCCCCCCCCCCCCCCCCGACAGCAATTCCGCCCCTTCGCCAATCGACTTCTCCACCCGACCAATGACCGGGCGCCCGAGATTTCGCGCGATCTGCGCGCGCCGGATGACGTGTCTGCCGGCCCGGAGGAGGCACCGGCCGCGATGGGTCCGGCATTCTCCCTCCGTCGGAGTCGGCCCAGCTTCGGGGCCCCCGCCAGCCAAAGCCTGAATGAGCCCCCCGCCAAGCGCCGGATGCCGCCGTCCGAGCCCGAGCCACGCCCCGGGCCGCCTGCCGGGCCGCGTCCCGTTTCCCTGGGCGAGGCACGCGTGGCGGCTACTGCGATTGCCGAGCCGCAGCCGCTGCTGTCTTCGGGACTCAGTCGTGGGAGCCTCTTCAGTTCGCGCCTGCAGCGCCTCCACCGGGCCGAGCCCGTCTCGACCGTGGCCACAGCACCGCCGGCTTGCGTCCCCCCCCCGGAGGTGCCTCGCTCTGCGGGATCGCCCGCGCCAGGACTTGCTGCCCCGGCCGGTGCCCCCATTCCGACCTCCGGTGCCGTTGCCCATTTGACCACCATCGACTTGTCGATGGACTCGACCGTAACAGGGTCCCCCGTTTCCCCCTCCTCAACGGCCTCCTGGTCATCGTCCCGGCGGGAGCCAGTTGACAAGCCGCCAGCCTCCACCTCGGTCCCTCCTTCGATGTCCCTTTCTTCGGTCGAGCCATTGCCCCCGGCGCGGCGGCCGGGCTCCCTGCCCGGGGTGCCGGCCGGCCGTGTGTCACTTTCAGAGGGGCCCGCCTGGCGGCAGTCCTCCACTCCCATGGGCACGATGGCCCCGGCGTCGGCGGTGGCCTCGCCCCCCCCTGCAGCAGCCCCGACGCCTGCTTCGGCTCGTGCTCGCCGGCCCATCTTGAAGTCGGATTCTCGTGTGCGTGCAGCCGACCTGGTTCGTGGGTCGATGGCGGCCTCGTTACTGGCTCCGGCGCAGGTGGCCTCGCGCGAGCGCCTGGAGCCCCTCCTCCGGGACCCATCAGATGCCCGGGTGTCGGCGGTGTTGCGTGATGTCTTTGGCGCCGAGGGCGAGTGCACTCGCTCGCTTCTGTCCGGCCGTCTGAACATCTTTTCGTCACTCTCCTCGTGCGTGTCACTGCCCCTGCGGACCCGGCCTTCCCCCCCCCCCCCTGCCGCCGGCTAATTTTCTCATTGTTTCGCCCCCCCCCCTCCTCGCCCCGTCTGCCCTCTGCTCTTCAGATCCACTCCACTTGGAGAACTGCCGGAGGCGTTGCTCCGTGCGGCAGCCGGCTCGCCGGACTACGGAATGGCCTATGATGCGCTGGGCTCGGTGGTTGATGGCCGCGAGGCCGCCACCCTTTTGGCCGATGTGCCCGGGCATGGGGGGCCGGCTGACGATCGGGCCAGCCAGCTTCGTGTTTCGGCCGACCATCTTCGCGGGCGCCTGGATGGCTGCGAGATCTCCTCCTTTGCAATGGCTTTCCGTCGATAGTCGAAAAAATATAGATGTGCAAGGGCCCGCACTGCCTTCGCCCCTTTTTCCTTTGAGTCCCCCCTCGCATCCTCCCCCCCCCCTCCCTCCCTCTTCCCCCCCTTTTCCGCCTTCCCGGCTCCTCGTCTCCTTCGCCCATCCCCCTCTGGCGCTTCCACGATGCCCGGGAGCAGGGTGTTCGAGTGGCTGTTTTTCGTGCAATTCCGGTGCTGCCTCCTCAGCCATCGGTCAGCTCGTCCAGCATGGCGAAGATGGCCTCAGCCAAGTGCATGGCATCCGCGACAAAGGGTGACCGCTCGGCCAAGATCCCTTCCTCCAGTTGGGGCGCCTGGAGCAGTGTCTGGCGCAAGATGTCGCCGGCCACTTGCGCGTCAATGTGCAAGTGGAGATGGTGGCTTGGGCCCAGCTGTGAGGACAAATGCCGCACGGCCTGCAGGACCATCCTGGCCCTGGAGGCGGGGGCGTCATCTCGCCGCAGGCCTTGCACAAGGGGCTCGATGTCCCACCACACGAGACGCCGGTCCGCCACCCGGCCAAGCCAGTCTAATGTGCACCGGCCCCAGGCCAAGTGCGCGAGGGCGTCCAGTGGCCGGCCACTCAGGCGGTGAGTGTGTTCCAAGCTGCCAAGTGCCATGGAGTGCTTGAGGGTGCTTCGCGAAAAGGGATGGACGAGCACCACATCATGGCCCTCTTCTTGGAGCCATGCCTGGAGGCTGGCCTCCGAGGGACATGGCAGCAGGGTCTCCGGTCCGGCCGGCCACACCGAGGAGGGATAGCGCAATGGCGAGCTTCAGATTTGGCCCCCCGGGGGGTCAGCATCGGTTATGGGGCCATGGCGGGGGCGTCCGGGCGTCAGCGTACCATAGCCCGGCAAAGGCCTCCATGCGACAGGCCTGTCGATGCTTGTGGATCGCCTCCTGTGCCCCGGGCATCGGCCAGCCCGAGTGGTGGAGGAGCCATTGGGCCACGAACCGGGCCAAGGGGTCGCCGCCGACCACAGTCACGCGCCCGGGTGTGTGGCCAGTGTTGGCCACCGCCATGCCCATGGCCAGCAATTGGAGATCCACCACCGGGCCGGAGCCCAACAGGCGCCAAATATCGAAGCTGACTTGGGGCACTTCATCCGGGGTGACGTTTCGGGGGGGGCCCTCGCTCGAGGGGTGCAGGAGCCGGGCCGTGGCGGCCAGGTGTCGCGCCTTGCGCCCGGCGAAGCCTTGCACCACTGGCCGGAGGGACTTCTCCTCGAAATCCGCCAAGGACCGCGTCCGGAGATGGACCAGGCGCAGGCTGGTCCCGGGGCCGGCGTCGAGCGCCATCGGGGCCCGGACGCCGCAGCCCTCGATCAGGCAGTGTTCCGGGTCCCTTTCCGGATGGCTGTCCGCCCATCCGCCAGCCGATGGCGCCGAATGTCGGCCGAGAGAGAGAGAGAGAGCGAGAGCGAGAGACAGAGAGCGGTAAGGCGAGGGGGGATAGAAGGGGCGAGTCCGTTGACCGGTCAGTGGACACATTGCCACCGGCCGGGGCACCTGCCACGCGTGGCCACAATCGGGCCAGGCACATACCCGCATGATCGAAGCGGCTGGCCGTCCGTCAAAATGGTGGGACCCTTGAGGATATGTCCGCCACAGCGGCCAGCATGGATGGCGGTCCCGGCCCCGGCCCCGGCCCCGGCCCACCGGACAAAGGACTTCAGCTTGAACAGCTCGCCGGCCACCTGCGGATGGTAGCCAAGTTCCCCGAGGCGACTGGAGTCGGCGTGGCTCGAAGCCCGCACCCGGCGCGCCCGGGCATCGAGCTCCCAGGGGTCGGCATGGCGCGCGGTGAACCGGGAAAGGCCATGCGTTTGGCGGTCCAGCCATCCGGCCCCGCCGGCCGATTTCCAGGCCAAGGCCACCGCCAGATCCGGCGCCGAGGAGGCGCCCATCGCCCGGTCGACAATCCCCTCGAGAAGGCCCCAGAGCGAGGCCCGGGGAGTTTCCTGGTCGAACACAACTTCGGCCGGGGGGTGTGCCGGCGGCCAGCGGTAAGTCGCCCAGGCGGTGGTCCTCATGCACCTCGCAGCAGCATGCACTCCTTGGGATGATCATCTTCACGCACTGAACTCATCCACATCGATCAGCCCCACCCACTGCCAGCGCCACACCGTGCGCGAGGCCTCGAGGCAAAAATCCTGCGCCGCCACCTGGCATGCGCGGCCTTCCGCCGGCCGGGCGTCCTCGACAGGCGGGCATCCCTCAAGCAGTGGCCGTAGCAGGGGCCGTAGTGCGGCCTGCTCCTCGGGCCGGACAGCTCCCAAGAGCGCGGCTTCGCTCGTCAGGGGGAGGCGCCGGAGCAATCCCGGGGCCTGGGCCTCCCAGAGGCCGAGCACCCTCTCGATGTCATCGGAGGAATGGTCATCCAACAGCACGATGGCCGGCGTGTCGGGCGCCAGCCCGGCTTGGAGCACCTCAAGCGAATGTCGAATCCAATCGTCGATGTTGGCAGCCTCATTGCGGATGACAGTGCACAGGCCGAGCGGCCGGGCATAGGTGCCGGGTGTTGGGCCGGCCGGCGAGGGCTCGGCCACCAGGGGCGCCGTGGTGGCGGGAGGCTCCCACTCCGGGAGTCGGTTTCGACAAGCCAGCCACACGAGCCCGAGCAGCGGACACAATGCCAAGCCCCGGAGAAACATGCGCAGTAGGACACTTCTTCGAGATGCCCGGGACAAGGCCCGGCTCGGGGTCCAACGTTGTGTAGGCAACATGTCAACGGAGTCGGCAGCCCGATGGCCGAGAGGCAGGATGTATTGTCCGTGTGCGTGCGCGTGTGTGCGTGTGTGTGTGTGTGTGTGTGTGTGTGTGTGTGTGTGTGTGTGTATATGGATGGGGGAGGGGGGAGACAAGGCCGGAAGGGTGAGGCAGAGAAGAAGGGCAAAGCGTGCTTCCAGGAAGGCATTAAACCATGGCCTCCGATGAGCCAGGGTCCACCATGCCGACGCTTGACACATCACAAGTGCCTCGCCCCGTCCGGCGGACAGATCACCTCCCCACTCCCCCGCCAGGATGGCGCCGGGTGGGGGAAGCGATCGGCGGAACTGGCGGGTCCCGAGTAACCCACAATGCTCCAAAGGCACGTGACATGCCGTTTTTTTTGAATCGGCCCCTCCTCCGGTGCTTTTTTATTTTTCGGCCCGGGCGCCCCGGCAACGGGCCGGCAGAAACACCGGCCAGCCTGGCCGTGCCGATGCCCGTACAACCGGCATGTGTGTCTGGCATGCGTGGGTGGCCGCGGTGCGCCTTTTTGCATGCGGCCGGGCATTCATCAATACCGGATCTGGTCCTCTTCCGGAGGTGGATCCTGATCAGCCCCCCTCCCCTCTCCCCCTCGCACCTTGCCCCTCCTTCCCAGCAATCCGCATCTCTTGTCTGTGCCCTGCCCCGCCCCGGTTCGAAGTGGCCTTGGTCTCCATATGTCGGAGAGCCCGCAGTCCAATCTCCGGTCGTACTATGCCCTGCCCGGGCCGCCGGACACCCCGCCTTGGGGCATGTCCCCCGGCCAGAGGGCAAGGCGCCAGCGGGACCCTTTGCTGGATCTTCGACCGGATCCCGAGGCGGATTTCTACCTCGGCGAGGGGAATCCCCTGAGCATCACGTCCTTCGTGGCTGACACCACCTTTGACGCCGGGGCCACGGCCCGGCGGCCAGGTCCCGATCAGCAGGGCCCCTCGGAGCGCGCTGCCCCGGCGAGCGAGCCAAATCCCCTTCCCTCCCCGCTGTTCAATGCCGGGACCGGTGCCGCCGGGGAGGACGACCCGCTGGACCTCTCGGGCCCGAGTCAGGAGCAGCTGCTCGTCGAATGGTTCGGCGCTTCGGGGCTGAATGCCACGCAGTTGAGCCGGCATTTGGGGGTCCGCGAGCCGCGGCGGAAGCGCCCGCGCCCGATGCCCACTCGAGCGGCGGTCGCCGTCCCCAAGGCCGAGCTGCCGATCGGGTCGGTGGCCGAGCACCCTCGTCATCGGCCGGTCGGGCGGCCCGCCGGCGTCGGCGATGCCCCGGCCACCCACCCCGCACCAGACCCCATCTATCATCAGCTCCCCTCGTCGCCGGGCAATTTGCATCCTCTGTGGCCAAAGCCCGCCCCGGGTGTCGTGGATCTCGCCGCCGCCAGCCCGGAGTCGGATGTTGTCTCGTTCGATGGGCCCCCCTCCGAGGATGATGCGCTGCCCCCCTCGTGGGACACTTTTGCACACCCCCTTCGGACAGCCGCAGCCGAGGAGCCTCCCGCCTTGCGAGATGCCTCCTCCCGGTCGCCAGCCCGGCTTTCGAGTGCTCCGGCGCCAGCGGCCTCTCCCCCGCCAGCTGGCCCGGGCGCTGGGGCCAGCTCCCCCGCCATTTTGCATGCTGCTCAGATGCCACACACCGAAGCCCGCCGGCATGTGCCCACCCCCGTGGACGGGGTGGCCCGTGTGAATGGCTCCTCCGATCGGACGGGCTTGTCCTCCAGCCTGCTGGGCCTCGGCTCCGCATCCGACGAGGGGATGCCTCTCGTGCGTGTGCCTTTTCATCCCCCCCCCCCCCCCCCGGTCGTGAGACCCCGCTGACCTTCATCTTCCGTTCCCCTTTGACCGACCGCCCTGCAGCCGACAACCACATCGAGCCGGCTTGCCCAGCCGCTGGACCCCCTCGCGGCCTCCCGCCCGATGGCCCCCGCCACGCGTCCGCTGTCCACCGACGGCCATCGGACCCTTTCGTCCCTGATTGCGCCGGCCTCCCCGCCTTCGGTCCGCGAGGCGACACCACCCCCGGCCCCGGCCGATCCTGCTCCCGCCTTGGCCGACATCTCGACCATCCCCCTCGAGCATGATGTCTTCGAGTTGGACTTTGCACTGCCCGATGAACCCTCGCCCCCGGTGGGCTCCCCCTCCACCGGGGCCGCTCACTGGTCGATGTCTTCCTCCAACGCATCGGCCCATGCCGTGGAGGCAAGTGCTGCCATGGGGAATCATGACACTCAGCCTGATCGCCGTCCGTGGACCGCCCACCCGGCGCCGGTCGGCGCCTCCAGCGCCAGATGGCCCCCCTCCCGGCCAAGTACCTCGCCCGCCTTGGGTACCGCGGCGTCGAATGGAAATGCGTCGCTCGCGTCGTTGGCCGCCAATCACTGGCATCTGGGGGCCCATTCGCGACCGGTCTCGCGCGCGGATGGGGCCGCCACGGGCCTCGGCAATGCAGCCCCGGTCGATCCCTTCCAACATCTTCCCAAGCGTCACTTGAGTTCTCGCGGGTCCTTCAGCGACCTGGCCGCCTTGCGGTCACGGCTCCAGGCACGCTCGGTCCAGCGCCCGCGTTCGGCTCCGGGGGGCCCGCCCGGGGGCGGGTCCACCCCTGTGGCCGGGCGCGCGGTGTTGATCGGCGCGCGGCGCCTTGCATCGGGCCCCCCCGGGGCCGGAGACCTGGCGGATGTGGCCATCCGCAGTCCGCGCGTGCGTCAGCTTCTTCAAAGTGTCGGGACAATTGTCCCCGGCGATGGCGGTGCCCCGGCCGCCGGCCCGGCTCGCCCGCACACGGCCCCCGCCCCGGCGGCCCCGGCCCCGGCCCCGGCCCCGGCCCCGGACCCGCCATTCTTCCTGTCGTCAGCGACCTCGGGGGCGAGTCTACGTCCTGGTGCGGAGCGTCCCGCCTCCGCCTCCGCCTCCGCCCCCGCCTCCGCATCCTCGGCATCCATCTCTCCCATGCTGGGCTCGGGACCTGTGGCAGCGGCCAGCAGCATGTCACTCGCCGACCCCCTGCCGGCCTCGGCTCCGGTGTCCACGCAGGCCTCGGCACCGATTCGCTCTCCTGCCCCACGGCCAGCCTCCTTCCTCACGATTGGCAGTGTTCGATCGGATGGTGGCCAGGCCACCCCCCTTGCCCCGGGCAGCCCCTCCTCCACTGGGTCCGCCACCCGCTCGCGTCTCCTGCAGCAGGCCCTGTCCAGTGGGTCGCCAAGACGGCGCGCCCTCTAGACCCAGCTGCCAATTCTTGACTCCGGGTTCTTCACCCCCCCCACACCCCTGCACACACGCCCACACACACACACACACACACACACGCATATACAGACGCACCGCGCGCGCGCGCGCGCGCTGCAGGGACCCTCCCGACACGCATGCGTGCGCCCGATCGGCGTGAGGGATCTCGTTGCTTCCCCCCCCCCCCCTTGTACCATATTTATATAAACCTCGCCCCCCTCGTCGTGGGTGATGCGTTCTCCACCAGAGGGATGACACGGGTCCCATTCTATTTTCCCCTCTCCCCGCGCCTCCGGTGTCCCTTGCTCCTTCCCATTCGCTTGCCTCTCTTCATCCCTGGCTTCTTGCACCCTCCCATGCCGCTGCTCGGGATGCAGGCCCCACCCCTGGCTCCCATGGTGGCGGCAGCAGGCGGCCCCGGCTTCCGGGTCACCCTGCACCCCTCGGGCGACGGGGACTTCCTGATCCCCTCAATTGCCGGTCCGTCCCTCGTCCCCCCCCCC
>NW_009242978.1:1554381-1556236 GCF_000388065.1 Fonticula alba | reverse complement strand
CCCGCTCCCCCGCCCAAACCAGCGTCGTCCTTCGGCGGTTGTGTGCTCCGCATATTTTGACCCATTGGCTCGTCTCTCAAGCAGACATTATCTGGCTTCGCCAGGAGCACCGAATCGTCAGCCAGCTGGCTGGCACCCTGGCCATCGCCCCGTCGCAAAGCTCGTCACTCTCCACGCCGGGAGTCCTGTCCCGCACGCAGGGCCGCTTCCTCTTTGCCCAGGGTACCTGTCGTGCTCCTCTTCCGGGCCATTCCCGACTCCGTCGGGTTCCTGCCCGCTCGGCCTCGCCTGCATATGCCCGCTGTCATTAACCCACCCACCCATCTCTCTCTCTCTCTCTCTCTCTCTCTCTCTCTCTCTCTACTGGCCCGTGTGCCCGTGTGTCCCTGGCTCCCCTTCACCAACTGGCAAATGCGTGCGGTCCCTTGTGCGCCCTGTTGTCCAGGCCTCGCGCGAATCCCCATCCCCACACCCATCACGGAATCCGACTTCCCAGAGGCTGCCGGCTATATATTCCACTGGCCCTGCTACGTGCGCTTCGAGCGGGAGTTCGCCAACGCCCCCGTGGTCCCCTGCTCCGATTGGCCATCCTCCCAGCCTTGCACATCGCAAAGCCACGCCTCCCCACTCCCGCTGCTTGACCATGAGGATGCTCGATATCTGGTCTTCCGCCATCTGGCCCTCACGTGTGGGCTGACCTTGACAGCCAGCGGGTCCACTCGCTTTGGGGGGGATTTCCTCGCGTACACGGCCGACCCGCTGTCGGTCCATGCGGAATACATCGTCCTGATCGTCGGCCACCAGGCCCAGGGGGGGACCTTGCCCGCGGAAAAGCTCATTGCCGCCGGTCGGCTGGCCAACAGCACCAAAAAGGCGGTCCTGCTGTGCAGTGTCGTCGCCTCGGCAGCCGGCCCCGGCCCGGCCGCCAGTCCGGAGGAGGCATTCTCCGTCAGCGTGGTCACCCTTCGGTGGTCCAAGTTCCGGTGATCTGGGGCCGGCCCGTTTGCCGGTCCCCGATAGGCGGGCTATGAAAACAAAAAACAAACCCCAACAGCAACCCCACACAACACTGATAAAAAAGGCCTGAAATTGCCTGGTCCAATTTGCTATTGCACAGAGTCCCTCGAGGAGCGGGGGCACCCCCAAGGGCCGGGAGGGAGGCCGGCCCATTTCAGGCGTCCACGGCAGCGGCCTCGTCCATCCGTCGGAGATGGTCCGCAACGGCGTCAGCCACCGAGTGGAAGGCCATCGCAGCCGGCGAGGAAGCCTGCGACAGGACGATGGCTGCGGCCGATCGAAAGGCAGGATCAGGAAGAGGACGTGGTCAGAGAGGGAGAGTGACATCGGCGGAGGCCCAGCCGCCAAGGGCCGCCAAGGGGAGAGGGGCAGGGGGGAAGGGGACACCGAAAGGGCGGGAAAGAGAGAGGGCCCATCGGACCGGGAGGACAGCCATGGGTGCCACGTACGCTTGCCATGGTCTGCGCCATCGCAGATGGCCGCATTGATGGGAAGATCCGCCAAAAGGCGGATGCCATACTCGTCACTGAGGTCACGGACCCCATCGCAGCCAAAGATGTGGTCGACATGGCCACAGCGGGTGCACTGATGGAGGGACATGTTCTGGACGAGGCCGACAATCTGCGGCGCGAGGCGCACGGCAGGATGCCGGTTGGCGTGTGCACGGTCGGATGCCCATGCGCCAAGCACTGGTCAATGGACGGCCAAATGCGCCGGGCGAACGCGCTGACAGATGAACGCACCGGGACATTGACCTTCTTGAACATGTCGATGCCCTTGCGCACATCGCCGAGGGCAATGTGCTGGGGGGTTGAAACGATGATGGCGCCTGGACCGG
>NW_009242978.1:1547369-1554241 GCF_000388065.1 Fonticula alba | reverse complement strand
CCAGGGTCGTGAGGTTAGCATCAGACCCGGCGGCGCCCAAAGCGGGCCATGATATCGGGCACTGATCGGCAGTCTTGGTACCACTGATGGGCAGAGTCTGGAAGAGGCTCAGGTGCGTGTCGCCGGTTCCAGGCGGGGTGTCGACAATGAGGACGTCCAGGTCCTTCCAGGCAACCTGCTTGGTGAGCTGCTCCATGGCCTTCATAACCTGTGTGTATGCACCAATGTGTGCGTGTGCGTGTGCGTGCCCCGCCGCCCCGCGCGCCGCCGGCGCCGGGCACAGGCCGGATGGAGTTAGTCGTGTCGAGTTGGAAATGCCTTGAGACAGGGAAAGAAAAAAGAAGCAGAAGAGCAGCGTATGGCTTCCAGGGAGGGGAGGAGGGGGGGGGGGACTGCTGCCGGGGACGAACCATCAAGCCGCGCCAGACAACAGCCGAGTCCGGCCCGACCAAATAGCCCATGGACATGGTCTGAAGACCGTAGTTTTGCACCGGAATGAGTTTGTTCGATTCTGCCCGCACGATGGGGCGGCACAGCCACGTCCATGGCCGGGAGTCACAAGGTCAGCAAAGGAGCAGCACCCACAGCCGGGCCGAAGGCCATGACATACCGTCGACCAGCGCCTCCATGCCCTCGGAGTTGACCATGCGAGGGATGCTTGGCCCGAAGACATCGGCATCCAGCAGGCCAACTCGCAGGCCGGAGTGGTGGTGGAGGGCGGCCGCCAGGTTGGTGGACACGGTGGACTTGCCGACGCCCCCCTTGCCGGAGGCCACGGTGATGATGTGCCGCACGCCCGGCAGGCCCTGACGCCGGGGAAGGCCTCGGGCCATGCGCGCCGCCTGGTGCGCCTTCAGAGCCTCGGCGCGGCTGCTTTGCGCCTCGCTGCCGCCCGAGCAGCCAGAATGCAGACGCCTCGGTGCCTGCCGCAGCGACGCGCCCATGGGCGAACGGAAGGGAAGCAGCCGGAACATGCTCAAGTCAAGGGGGAAAGGAGGGGAAAGGGCAAGTGCACGGGAGAAACACAGAGACAAGGGGCCGGAGGTGTGTGCATATGCCTCGGGGGGGGGGGCCCCTCACACCTGGCAGATGCTCCCTCGAAAAGACGGCCCGATCCGTCCGACCGCGAGATCTGGCAAGACGGGCTGACTGCGCCGCGCTGGTTGGGTTGGCATCTCGTGGGGTCTCGTCGGCCTGGCCCTGGTTGGCCCCGGTGCGATCGAGATCGCCCGCCGCGCGTGGCACCAGGCTCGCCCGCCTGCGTACGCACCTCGCGTCCCTCGTGCATGCACACACACACGCACACACACACACACACACACACACTCTCTCGCGCGCGCGCGCACACACACACACACACAGAAGCTGGTGTGTCACCTCCAGCGAAAGGCTCATCTGCCTCACTCGCTGCTGCTGCTGCTCCTCCTTGTCGACTCTTCCCCCCCCCCCCCTTTCTTTGGCTTCTCCTCTCTCCCTCTCCGTGTCCCTGTCGCTCCTCCTCTGCCCCTGGCCATCCCTCCCCGGCAAGGATGTCCGAAGACGCGGGCCTCTCCGACCAGGTGTCTCGCCTTTGTGTCGAGGCGTTCGACCGGCTCCCGCGCAAGGGCCGGCCGGCCGCCGACCAGTGGACCGTCCTCGCGGGCTTTGTGCTGGAAGACACGGCCATCAAGGCCAAGGTCCCGGCCATGCGAGTGATTGCTCTTGGGTCTGGAACGCGGGCGCTGCCCCGGCACTTGCTGCCGGATGGCCCGCCGGGTCTTGGCACCTCGTCTCTGGCCCCGGGGGACCTGGTGCTGGACATGCATGCGGAGGTGATGGCTCGTCGGTCGCTGGTGCGCTTTCTCCTGCTGGAACTCTGCCATGCACTTGGGGCGCCGAATCCCCAGGCGCCCGACACCCCCGCGCCCTTCGACCAGCCAATCCTCTTGCGCGCGTTGAAGCCCGATGCCCAGGTGTCCCCCTTCCGCTGGAATGCGCGCTACCGCCTGCATTTCTACGTCAGCCAGGCACCCTGCGGGGATTGCTGTGTTTTCCCCATGGCCCAGGGGGCGGAGCAGCTGGCCATCGACTCGGATTTGATCCACTTCACAGACCGGCGCTCGGATGGGCCGGAACCCGCCCCGGCCAACAAACGCCGGCGTCTGGAGCCCGAGGCCTCTGGCGCGCGGGACCCGGCCCAGCCCGCTGATCCCGGCGGCCAGACCAACAAAACCGGCTCCAAGGCTCTCCCTGGCGCCGGGGACCAGGATCAGGTGCGCCTTTCCCGATCCCCTGCCGCCCCCTGCCCCTGCAGTTGCATGTCCCCCTTTGCAAGGTGCCTAACTTTCGCCCATGTGCTCGCGCGCAGTTTGGCGAGGGCGTCCATGTTCTGCAGCCGGGCATTCTGCGCACGAAGCCCGGTCGCGGCCCCCCGACACACACCATGTCTTGCTCGGACAAGGTGGCCAAGTGGGTCGCGCTCGGGCCTCAAGGGGCCCTGCTGGCGGCGGTCCTTGAGCGCCCAGTTCCCATCGCCAGCATTCACATTGGCGAAATCTTCGACGATGCCGCGGCCAATCGAGCTCTCATCGGACGCGTAGGCGCCCTTCGCGCCGGCTCCCATCCGACCGTCCATCCTGCCCCGATGATCTTCGAGCACTCGCTGGCGGCCGTCACACGGGCCTCTCAGCCCGGGACGACCGTGCGCAAGAGCGAAGCCGGTATGGCCCCCCACCCCCGAGCACATGTGCCCCTGCCTTTCTCGTGTCTGACCCCGGCCCCGGTGTGACGACCTTCCTTGACGTCCCCGATGCACAGCCATCGGCTGGAATTCCCACGAACCATCAGTCGTCTGCGCCATCGCACAGGGCGTCAATCTTGGTGCCTCGCTCAAGAAGCACCCGGCCTCCAAGCTCCGGTATCTCCTTCCCTCCCCCCCCCCCCCCTCCCCCGATCGCCCGGCTGATGGCCATGTCACCACTGTTGCCCGCACATTCCCCCACACCGACGCCCCCCCCCCATGCACGCACCTGCGCTCACACATGCCCCTTGTCCGGCGCCTCCCAAAGATGCTCCCTGTCCAAGGTGTCTCTCTTCGCCCTGGGCGCGGTCATTCTCTCCCATCCCAGCATGGAGTCTGCCCTTCCGGCGGCCGGGCGAGACCTTTTCCGGCCATTGCGCACACTGTGGCTAGCCCCGGTCTCGCCTGCCGAGGGCCTCATGCATGTGCCACCAACCGTCGGCCAGGCGGCTGGCATGGCCGCCAAAATGCCCCCCACCCGGACGGCCCCTGGCATTCGGTATGCCGATGCCAAACGCCTTTCCGCCTGGTATGCCGACAGGCGCCGTGCCCTGCTTTCCGGCCCCTTCCTCGAATGGCTCGGCAACGGTGGCGCCAGACTCCCAAGCTCGCCTGCCACCGTCCCGCCTCCCCGTGATTTGCTCTCCTCTGTTCGTCTCTACGCTCGGCGCGAGCCGGATGATGCCAGCGTCCAGGACGACTTTCTCCTGCACTGGCCCGCCGACAAGGCGGGCCCCTAGGTAATAGACCATGTCGGGGGAGGGGCTGATCGATGGAAATGTTTGAAGAGTGTATTGCACCCTACCAACGGCTACGGTGATGTCCACCGCCGCCACCGGTGCTGCTACTGCTGCTGCTACGGCCGCGGTCGTCGCGACTCGGCGGACGATAACGATCGCGGTCGCGTCCGCGATCGCGATCACGCTCGAAGTCCCGACCGCGATCGCGGTCCCAGTCACGGTCACGGTCACGGTCACGGTTGCGATCACGGTCGCGGTCGCGGTCGCGGTCGCGGTCGCGGTCGCGCTCCCCCTCACCGCGGTGTCGCCGATCCAAGCCAGCCGGATGATAGGAGGACCCGTGGCGCGGGCCGGCCCCACCGCGCGGGTCGTCCCGGGCAGCAATGGCCGCGGCCGCTCGAGCGCCAATCGCGATCGCCGGGTTGGGGCTTGGCCGCGAGGACCCTGCCGTCGGGCCGGCCGCTTGCAATGTGCTGTTCAGGCGACCGGCGGTGGCCGAGGCGTTGCTCGGCGTCTCGGGCACAAAGTTCGCCGGGGCCAGACCCCCCTGCATGGAAGTCACCACGGCCCGCGAGACCGGCGTGTTGGCCTGCGACAGGGACCGCACCGACGCCTGGTGCGCCAGTTCCCGGAATGCCTGGATGCGCGAGGCCAGCGTGGTGCACATCGAGATCCGCGTGCTCAAGGCCGACCGGCGACAGCCATCATCAATGCGCGAGGCCCCGAAGAAGGTGTACCCGGTCCCGAGGATCGGGCTGCCGGAAGCCGAGTCCGTCAGGCCTCCAGCGGCCGCGGCCTGACTGGCCCCCTCGGCCGTGATGACAAGGTCCACCGGGTACTCGGCGACCGGTGGCATCCTCAAAACACAGGAATCCGCCAGGAAGGCATCGTTCGTGCCGTACTGACCCAGGTCGAAGGACTCCTGCACCCGCTCGTGGATGCTGGGATTGTGAAAGGCTCGCCGGCTTGACAGAAGCTTGGCATACACCCAGCCGGGGTTCCAGGGCTCGGCGATCTTGCGCGACATGGCCGCCACCGATTGGGCCCGGCGTTCGGCAATGGCGCCGGTGTCTTCAGATCGTTCTGGCAGGGCCACCAGGTCCAGGAAGCTCGAGGGCACCGACTCGGGACAGGCGAAGGCCGGCAGGCGACTGGCCGGGATTGGCGGCGGCGGCGGGTAAGAGGCGACAGCCGCCCCGAGCGGGGACCCCGAGGCAGGCGGCTGTGCTGCATCCTCCGCGGCCGGTGGCTCGGCACCGGAGGCGGGCGGGTCGGCCGCAGGCATGTCCGCACCCGGCGATGCGGGTCCCGAGCTGGAGGCAGTGGGTGCCTGCTCGGACTCAGAAGACATTGTTGGGCCGGCAATGGCAGGGAGAGAGGGAGAGAGGGGGGAGGGCACACCGGGGGAGGGGGAGGATGAACAAGAGGCACCCAGCAGAAAGAAGCGAAATGTGTGGAGGGCACCAGCGGGAGGCGAAGGGAGGGGAGGCGGGAGCCGCTCGGGGCAGGGCGGCAGGGAGACATTGCTCAGGCGGGTGGACGCACCCCGGCTGCCAGCACGGGTGGCTGATGAAGGCCAAGAGACGAGCGGTGCGGTGGCAGCTGGCTCTCACGCCCGAGTGCTCCTCCAGAATGCCGGGAAGTATGGCGATCCGTGTTTTTTTTCTTGTCAGAGAACGCCATCGCCCGACCGGGTCGCCGGCGGCCGCTGGACAGATCCTCATCGGCATCCAGCCTGGCGTCCGGTGGCGGGTCGTGCACCAGGCAAAGTCCCCCCCCCCTCAGCCGACCTCACCCCTCCGCCCGCCGCACCCTCTCCCTCGAGCCTCTCTCCCTCGAGCCTCGCTTCTCTCGCAGGCTCCCTCCCCCCCCTCCTCCCGCTCTTCCTCTCTCGAGATGGGCCGCAAGGGCAAGAACTCGACCACTCGTCACTGTTACTCCACCCGGGAGCGCCAGGTTCGCCAATCCCGTCGGCCATCCTTTCTTTGCTTCCCCTCGCCTTCTCTCCTTTCCCTCTCTCCCTTCTTCGCCACCCTTCGGTGCGGCCCTGTCGCTCCACGGCGCAGCCATGCCCCCGCCTCCATGCATGCTAACCCGACCTCCCTCCCCCGGCCAGCTGGACTCCCGGGAGTCCAAATGGGGAACACAGCGTCTGCGCCTGTCCGGGGACTCGCAGCACCGCTGGGACCACTGTTGGATTACCCAACAGCGCCCCTCGCGCCCGGTCATCACGTACGTCACCGTGTGCCGCCCACCGTCCCCCCCCCCCCATGCAAGCGGACTCACTCCATGCTGTGGTGTGCCCTCATGGTGCTGCCTCGCCAGTCCCGATGGGTACCTCTACGATTATGAGGCGATTTTGGAGAACCTGCTGGTCCAGCGCCAGCAGCTGGTCGCCGCGCGCGATGAGCAGGCCCAAGCACGCAAGCGCCAGGCCGACCGGCGCCAGCGCGAGCAGGTCCGCGATCGGGCCAAGCGCGTCCGGCAATTTGAGGCCCTCGACTCGGGTGTCATTTCGGCCAGCAGCACCGGCCCGGACCCGAAGAAGGCGATCGCCGTGTCCTCCGCCACCGGGCTGGACGTTCCGGCGGCTCACAGCACCGACAGCTCCCTCGAGTCGGCTGCCGATACGAGCGACCGGTCGGACGTCCGGTCGAGTTTCTGGATCCCCGAGAATGCCCCGGAGCTGGACTCCGACGAGGAGGACGCGCGCCTGCAGCAGGCACCCATTCCCAAGTCCCCCTCGTGCCCGATCTCTGGGCGCCCTCTGCGCATGAAAGACCTGATCCGGGTGGTCTTTACGCCGGTGTCCGACCCGGACTGCGCCCGGGGCGACACCCCCTGGATGTGCCCGGTCACCCATGAGACCCTGACAGATGTGTACGCCCTCTCCCCATGTGGCGCGGGGCTTGATCAGGATGCCGGGCTCCCCGGCCGCTCTGCCCTTTCTTCTGCCCCTCGCGTCCTGTCCACTCCCTTTCTCACATCCCCCCCCCCCCTCTCTCTCTCTCTCTCTCCCTCGCTCTTTCTCGGGCTGCTCCGTCTTCCCGGCTTAGGACGTCGGTGGTTGTCCTCCGGCAATCGGGCTACATTGTTTCGCGGGCAGCCCTGGACCAGGCCATTGCCAAGGACCGCCTTGATCCCTTCGCCCCGGCTGGCGCGCCAAAGATGGACCTCGCGCGTGATGTCATTCCCCTGAAGACCGGCGGCACATCCTTCGCCGCTTCGGCCGATGCTGATGCCCTCATCGTCAAGAAGGTCAACCCGGCATTCAATTAGTGGAGGATGGCCCGCCCGGGAGGCCGCAGGCTGCGCCTCCAGCCGGGTGTCTGCCCCTAGCACTGCCCCCCCCC
>NW_009242978.1:1538881-1547229 GCF_000388065.1 Fonticula alba | reverse complement strand
CCCCCCCCCCCCCCATCTTCTTCTCCTGTGGGTTGGACGGCGGAAAAAGGTGAAGCACGGACTTCGCTGTCCGCGTGGCAGGCGCCAAAAAGTGTCCGATCAGCCGGAATCGAACCAGCGACCCTCAGATAATTGCTTGTTACCGCTACAGTCTGATGCTCTACCAATTGAGCTATGATCGGTTGACTGCAGGCCGCTTGCCGCGAGGAAAATAAAATCCTGGCACGAACCAGGCGCTGTGCGAAGGACGGCCCCGCCCTCCCTCCGGCCCCCCGATCCTCCCCTCAGCCGCAGGGCGATCAGGACAGACAGGGGGCAGCCAACAGACACATGCAGACTCCCCCCCCCGGCCCTGCCGTCCCTGCCCCATGGAGGAGAAAAACACCCAACAGCGAGCGGAATGGAGAGAGTGTATTCGGACGGTCTACCCCCCTTTGGGAGATGTTCCCGCCCATTATTCGACCTCTCCTCCTGAAGGACAGAGAGATTGCCGGGCAGAGGGGCCAGGAAAGTGCCAAGACCAATGAGCAAGGCAGGAGACCGGGAAACCGAGGCACCGGGGACGAGGAGAGTCCCCTCTCACTGGTGCCCAACGGGGAGGGCCCCCCCCTCGATGGCATCATCGCCGACATCTGCGTTGACCTCAGCGCCGGCGCTGATATCAGCATGGGCCTCGGTGGCGACATCGGCGTCGGGGCCCGGGCTGCCCGAAGCCGCCTCAATGGCATTGCCAGGCTGAGCCCCAACATCCGCACCGGGGGTCGTGGTATCGGCATCGGTCTGAGTGTCATCGCCGGAGCTCGCGGCAACCGGAGTGTCGGCACTAGCATTGACATCGGCACCAATGCCAAGATCATCACCAACACCCCCATCAGCGCCAGCATCGGCAGGGATATCAGCACCGACGTCGGCATCGGCAGGGATATCAGCACCGGCGTCGGCATCGGCCCCGGCACCATCATCCACACGAGCTTCTGGATGCATGCCCAGATCAACATCACCATCAGCAGCAGCAGCAGCAGCAGCGGCATCGCCATGGCAGTCCGAGCAATCTGAGCAATGACCATCCTCACCGCCGGAAACCGGCGGCCCGGAGTCCAGCTCTGTAGAGTGGCCGTGGGATTCGGCTTCCCCCACCGAGGGGTCAGCCTCCTCGCAGATGGATTGCAGCTTCCCAGGATCGCCAGCCGCCATGCATGGCTCCGACACCGGAGCGGGCTCGTCATTGATCTTGCTGGTGGTCACCAGCGGGGCAGAGCCCAGCGCCGGACCGAAGGGAGATGGGACCCCCTGCACGGTGACCGGAACCACCGCCGGGCGACATGGGCTGGCTGGGCGACTGGCCGGAGGCAGGCAGATTTCCTGGCCCTGAGTGAGAACCCGGTCGGCGAGGATGAGGATATCCTCGCCGGTCTCCGACGAGGCTTCCCCCCCGTCGGAGTGGTGGCCCTCGCCGGCGGCGGCGGCGGCGGCGACGGCCCCCCGGTCAATCCCGGCAGCGCCGGCCACCGGGGCAGGAAGGGCACCCTCCCCTGGGTCTGAATTTGAAGCACCAGCATCGGACTGCGGCGCCGGGGCCAAAGAGGGGCGCTTGGGCGCGGCATGCCCGGGGAAGCCGCCGGACGGCGAGGGCGGCATCGAGTCCGATGGCGGCGTCGTCGACACCCCATCAAACTGAAGCTGCGAGTCACCGGGGTCGGTGGTGCTCGAGGAGGACCCCGGGTCGGACGACTGCGACAGGGCCTGCGCCACGGCACTGGCCGAGGCCGAGGCCTCCAACGCCGCGAGCATGCTCTGCGGAAGGACCTGGTCCGAAAGCAGGTACGGAGCCAGGTCCGGGCCGATGGACGTGGCGGACACCTCGAGCGTCGGGTCCAGGGCCGTCAGGTCGGTGCTGACGGCCCGGGACTGCTGGCTCGAACGGATGATCGGCGAGGAGGTGGAGTTCCGCAGGTAGGACGCCCCGAGGCTGCTGCCCCCCGCCGAGGGGGGAAAGGCAGGCGCCGCCTCGTCGGTCGGCCCGGTGGACCCACCACCAACGCCGCCACCAAGCGACATGACGGACATCGAGCTGGCCAGCGACACAAAGGAGTCGCCATAGTACAAGGACAGGGGGCAGGAGGAGAGCGACGGCACACGCGACAAGTGCCGGGACAGGTGCTGCTGCTGCTGCTGCTGCTGCTGCTGCTGCTGGTGCGACGGCGGCAGCGGGGGCCCCGGCACAGGAGGACCGCCCCCGCTGGCCACGGCATCCGACAGACTGACGGCGGCCAGGGCTTCCGGCAGGTCGGCCCCACCGCCCGCGTGCAGGTGCGCCGGCCGAGCGGCAACGGCCCCGGTGGCGCGGTCCACCTGCAGGAAGTGCGTCGATGCGAGGACTCCCAACAGGGCCCGCGTCCGGGTGGCCTGGCCATGGGCCCGGTAGCGGGCCAACTCGGCGAAGGCCAGCAAGGCATCCGATGCCGAGGCGAAGTCCACGAAGATGAAGGCCGACCGGTAATGCTGCCGCAATGTGGCCCCAAGCATGGAGGCCGGAGGCGGGGCCACCGGCAGGACACCGGGCAAGGAGGCATGGAGTTGCCCGGAGGGCGGGGTTGAAAGGGCCGTCCGGAAGACCACCTGCGACGCGGGGGCCGGCATGCGCGCGCCCGCGCCGCCCGCCGCGGCCGGCAGAGCCAAGGGGCCAGGTCGGGCACCAACCGCCGAGGCTCGGCCAAATTCCGCGGAAAAGCGCCGCACGCTGCCCAGGAGACTGGCATCGGCGGCCGCCACGGCCGCCGCATCGGCAAGACCCCCCGGCCCGCCAGTCGAGAAGAGGAAGTGCCCGGACAGGGCCGCAGCAAGGACCGACGTTGGGGGGACCTCGCCCGGGGCAAGGGCCCCCCCGGCGCCCGGGGGCAGAGGCCCGCCGCCAACTCTCGGGTCCTGGACCGACGGCAGGGCAAAGAGCCCCGCACGCGCGGCCAGCCGGGGCACCGGTGGCGGAGTAAGAGCCGCCGGGACCGGGACCGGGGCCGGGGCCGGGGCCGGGGCCGCAGCCGGTTCGTCGATGTGCTTCTCCCCGGCGGACGAAGTGCGCCGGCGAGCAGTCGCCACGGCTTCGCCAATGGCGGCCGCGCGCTCCGCCGGGCTGACATGGCCGAGGGCCGTGTCCACCCAGGCAGGATCCACGAGCAGCTCCAACATCAGCCGGCAGGAGGTGGCCAGCCCGTCATCCGTGTCGGGGAGGATGGCGGCCGACGCCACCCGCGAGTAGGTGACCCCGAAAAGCACCGTGGCCGCGGGAGCCCCGCCATGGGGATCCCCGCCGGTGGTCGCAGCGCCGGCGACGGCGGCGTCATGGTCGTCGTCGGTGGCGCTGCCTTCCGAGGCATCGGCTCCGCGGTGCGTCGGGCAGTCCAGCAGGAGCAGGCGCTCGCCGGTGAGGACCAGGCGCCGAGGGTGGCTCATGCCGCCGGCGGCCACCTGCGACACGGAAAACTCAACGTCGATGGTGTCTGACATGTGCGTGTGTGTGTGGGGGGGGGGGGGGGGCAGCAGGGGGAAAAAAAGGGGGCGAAAAGCAGGTTGGAGCATCCCGCCGGACAGCATTAGCCAACAGACGAGGATCACATGAAAGGCGGCGGAAGGCGGCGGAGAAAAAAAAAGAGGCCACAGGGAGGGACAAAGTGGCCACGCACTGTGCACATAGGGCTGGCCACTGAGCCGAGCATCCTGCTGGAGGGCCGTCAGCTCGAGGGACTCCCCCAGGGCTCGATGGGTGCCAAAGTCCAGGGGCAGGATGTTGAAGCAGGCGCCCGAGGCCGCAGGGGCGGCCAGGTGCAAGTCTGCCAGCTGCACATGCTGACTGGCCGATTGGCTGGCCTTGGCCTTCTCGCCCATCTCGGAGAGGGTGAATTGCGACAGATCGACCAGATCCGAGGCAAAGGCACCGGCCGGCCGGACGAACGGCGGGGGCGGGAGCTCGCGCTCCGGTTCACAGGAGCTATGGCTGGCAGCAAGGCGCTGGCGCAGAGCGCGAATCACCAGGAACCGCCGGATGAGACCGACCAGATCCTCATAGAGATTCAGCGCCGGGCGCTGGTCGAATGGCAGCCGCCGGAGGAAGACACTTCCAGGCTCGGTCACCACCGGCACCAGGAGCACCGGGCTGCCGGTCACCAGGCGGCCGATGACATCCACCGGGCAGAAGCCATTGGCAATTTCCCGGATAACTGCCACCGGGCGCGACTCCATGGTGATCGGGTTGGGCGGCAGGTATGCCACGGAGGAGATGGACGACCGGCCGCCATCGGCCTGACCGTGCAACTGGGCCGGGAACCCGGCAAATGGCAATCGCCGGCGTGGCGACAGCAGCCCGGCATCCTGGACCGAGATGCTGGGGGCCGCCGCAGGGGGGCCACCTGCCGGGGCGCCGGCCGACGGGCCCGGAATGGCCGAGGTGCTGGCAGGGCTGCTGAGGGCGCGCGCAAAGGCACCCGGGCCCGACCACCACACATCGGCCAATTCCGGGCAGGCGCGCGTGAACCGAACAAATTCCTCCTCAAAGACGTCCAGATGGTCGGGCAGGGCATCGGGATCGGTGCGGCCAAACTCCGCCCCGGCAGCCATGGCATCGGGGCGAGCCGGACCCGGCCGATAGATGGAGGCCGGGGGCGCGGAGACCGCCGACGAGGTGGACGCCATGGATGACCGCGAGGAGGCGGTGGATGACCGGTCGGCCGAGGCGCGCGACGCATCCATCGGCCCGGTGCCGTGCGGCGTACCCGGGAAGCTGGGCGATTGCTGCCCGGTGCCAGGGTGCCCGGCCTCCGGGCCGCGCTCCTCCGTCAGCGGCAGCGACCGGGAGACATCCGGCCGGAGGTAGAAGCCCAGCATCGAGTCGAAGAGCTTCGACCGGGTGCTGAGCTCGATCGAGCGCAGGGTGTGCAGGTGCCGCGGGTTGAGCGAGGCCTCATGCGGCGCGCTGGGCACCGTGGGGCGCCAGGTGATTTCCCCCAACAGCGACGTGGCCAGGGCCAGGGTCACCGGCCGACAGCGGTGCGAATGCTCCATGACATTGTTCAGCAGGGCCGACACCAGCTCGCCGTCATACTACGCCGGATGGCGGGAGGGAGCCGGAGGCGGGAAGAAGCAGGCGGAGGAGAGGGAATCGAAGTTAGCCCAGAGAGCCGACGAGAATGGCCGCCGAGGACAAAGGGCCGAAGGGAGGGCGAGGCCGCCAGAGCGTCAACTTGTCGGAAGTACCTTTGCCGGAAGGGGATCCTGCGCCGGGGGCGGGTCGGCTGCCGCCGGCGGGCTGGCCGTGTAGCTCCGCGGGAGGAGCCCCACCAGGTCCAGGATGGCCGGGGAGATGTTCTTGTTCTTGGAGGTCAAGTGCAGGAGAGACAGCACGGGCAGGGCCTCCTGGTCGGACTCGGAGCAATTCAGGAAGTGGAGAATTGCTTCGCGGAAGGGATTGGGATCACTATGGCCGGGGGGGGGGGGGCGGGGACAGGCAAAGCGGCGACAGTGAGATCGGGCGGACACAGCGCGAGGACAGAGCAGACGCTGGGCAGGTGAAAGGGAAAGGCAGCGGCACATACGAGGACTTGCCAAGATTAAAGCCAATCGGCCGCTCATCCGCCAATGGAGTCGCAGCGGCGGCGGCAGCGGCGGCGGTGGTCGAGGCGGGGCCCCCGACAGGAGCAGTGGCGCCGGCGCCGGCGCCGGCAGCGGCAATGGCAGAAGCGGCGGCGACGGCCGGAGCGGCAGCCGCAGCCGCGCGCCCCTTCGACGCCTGCCCGGTCGGCGAGCCGGCATTGGTCCCATTGCCACCGGTGAAGGCACTGGGGATCTTGAGATCCGGCAGGGGCGAGGCGGCCTGGCGCCGCGGTCCAAGCCCCTTGCGGCTGGGGATCACCAGCCGGTGCTCGCTTGCCCGGTCCCGGCGGCTGACGAAGTACAGCGAGGAGGGCAATGCCGAAAGGGAGGTGGTCGGACTGTGCGAGGCAGCCGAGGAGGAGGACTCCGAGATGCCGCAGCTGGAGGCGAGCGCCGAATGGCCCCCGGCCGAGGTGGAGGAGGAATGCCCCTCGGGATTGTCCAGGGAGGCACCAGCAGCCTGGCCATCCGCACGCGGGTCGCCAGACAGGTCAACCGGATCACGCGGGTTGGCCGGCGGATTGGCCGCCAGCAGGGTCGAGCCGGTGGTCGAGTCGGCGCCGGCAGCGGCGGCACCCATGCCCATGCTGCCATTGGCCGATCGAAAGGCCGCGCAAATGATGGCATCAATGTCCAGGGCCGAGCTCCGGTCGATGTCGAGCGAGGAGTCGCCGAGGCAGGCCGTGGACGAGGGGATCTGCGGCGAAACCAGCAGCGAGGAGGGGCCCTTCGATTGGTTGGAGGACAGCTGGCGCAGGTATTCCAGGTAGGCCGCACGGGTCGGCGCCAAGAGGAGCACCGCCATCAGGGACACCAGCTTGGAGTGGCTGAAAATGTGCATCATCTGGGCCAGGAGCGTGAGCGCGGTCCGGACGCTGACGCGCGTCGGAACTGGCGCCGCCCCGGTTCCTGCCCCGGCGGTCGGGGACAGATCCGCCGAAGACCCGGCCAGCTGGAGGAAGGAGGCCGTCGGGTCAAGCAGCGACATCAGGTACAGGGGGATGACCAACTTGCGAATGAGCTGTCGGCAGAGGATCTCCCCGATTTCCGGTGCACCGGTGGTCAAAATGTCATTTAGGTAGTAAAAGTGATCCACATGCTCAGCCACCTGGTCATTGAGCTTGCCGGCGAGTTCGAATCTGAGAGGGGAGGGTCAGAGCCGCGTGGCGAGGAGGGGCGGCCACAAGGCAGGGATGGGGATAGCCATGAGGGGAAGGCGGGGGGAGGCGGGGGAAGGCGGAGGACAAAGGGCAGAGGGAGACGGAGGACAAAGGGCAGAGGGAGGCGGAGGACAAGGGGCAGAGGGAGGCGGAGAACAGCCATACCCCTTGGAGGAGACCACAAACTCGTCCAGGGTCAGGGATTGGTCGCCGATGAACCAGACGAGGTTGGCGAAGTAGGGGAGGGCCGAGCGGTCGAGGATGAAGTTCTTCACGCGCGGACAGTCCACGCGGAAGACATTGAGCGTGAGGGTGCGCACGGCTACCCGAATCATACTCTCATCGTGGCGGAAGAACTTGATCGCCTCGGAGTAGAGTGGGAAGTCGTTTTGGCGCTGCGGAGAGGGGCGGCGGGGGGAGGGGCAAAGGGATAAGTCGGGGCGCCAGGATGGCGGGACATGCCCTGCACAAGCACCAACATGCGAACCTCATTGTAGAAGAAGCTGACGGTGCTGGGGTTCAGCTTGAGCGACAGGGCCTTCAGGAAGGAGATGTAGTAGGCCAGGGTCTCCTCATCGCCGAAGTCAAACTCATGCTGGATGATGTCGTTGACATAGTTGTTGGACAGAAGGAAGTCTGCCAGGCACGGGAGAGGGAATCAGCACCAGGGGGGGGGGGCAAGGGAGCGGGTCAGGGTGGGGGGACAAACGACCGAGCGAGAGGGAGGGAAGGAGGGGGGAGGAACGGCAAAAAAAAAAAGTGTCTCGCACAGATGAGCGTCTGAGTGCGGATGTTTTCGAAGAGAATGCTCAGCGTTTGGAGAAGCTGCACAACAATCGATGGCGGAGGGGGCGGCTTCTGATTGAGAAGGAGGAGGAAGTTGCTCAGAAGGTTGGCCTCATAGGAGTGTCTGGCAGCAGGGCGGGCGGGTTAGCGGGAGACCGAAAGCGGCGGCCAAGGGAACAAGCAGAAGGAAGGAGAGGAGGGGGGGGGGCAGGCTGTGGCGGACGCACTCAACGAAGTTCGTCTCATTCTGGTCGCCCCAGATGAGGAGCTCGGCGATCTGCCGCAGGGTCTCGACGATGGCCTGCGAGCTGGCATCGATGCCGGTCGGCTCGCCGGACAGAAATTGGGCATTGTGCCGCGCAAGCTGCTGGGTGAGATATCTGCCATGGCCGGGGGACAAGGAGGGCAAGAGGGCCGAAAGGACGAGGTCAGTAGGGTGGTGCCAGGAGGACGGGGCACCGGCACACGCAGTGGAGCGGAGACGCCGGGAGAGGAAGAAGGGGAAGTGGACGCCGGAGGGCGAGAGGGGGGGAGGGGGGGCACATACTTGAAGTTCTCGAGGGAGTACTTCCGCTTTGGGCGGGTGAGTGACTCGGTCCAGGCGCGCCAAGCTCCCCGCATGGCTGTCTGGGGCGCCGGGGCGGCGGTGTCAGGGCACGCGCGAGCACGCACTCGCTCGGTGCGGGGACCTGGGTGTGTGAGCACGCCGCCAGGCGTCGGCGTGGCGAGGCAAGAGAGGGTGGCCGGGGAGGGGGGGGG